>NC_045959.1:114531057-114626057 GCF_010909765.2 Amblyraja radiata | reverse complement strand
CGAGCCAGCACTGCCATTCAATGTGATCATGGCTGATCATCCACAATCAGTACCCCATTCCTGCCTTCTCCTCATATCCCCTGACTCCGCTATTTTTAAGAGCCCTATCTAGCTCTCTCTTGAAAGTATCCAGAGAACCGGCCTCCACCGCCCTCTGAGGCAGAGAATTCCACAGACTCACAACTCTCTGTGAGAAAAAGTGTTTCCTCATCTCCGTTCTAAATGGCTTACCCCTTATTCTTGAATGCTCTGAAGAAAACCAATACAAGTCTCTCCAACCTCTCCCTGTAGTTCACACCCTCTAATCCAAGCACCATCCTGGGAAAAAAAACAGTCTGAAGAAGGCTCCAACCTGTTTCCTCCGGAGATGCTGCCTGACCCGCTGAGATCCTCCAGCATTTTGTGTCGACCGTCTTAGAAAACTGCTTCTACAACCTCTTAAATGTTTCCACATGCTTCCTGCAATGGGGGCGGCCAGAACTGCACGCAATAACTCCAAATGCAGCCAGACCAAAGTCCTACAAAGCAGCATCGTGACTTCCTGACTGTTAAGGGCCTGTGTCCCACTTGCCGATTTTTTCGTCACCAAAAGATTTTGAACATTTCGAAATCCAGCAGCAACAAATAAAATGTTGCGACGCTTAAAAAATCACCACGTGTCAATACATCATCACGCTGCATCACGCTGCAAATTTTTCGGTGACCTGATACGTTAGTCAATGATGCCGGCAATCGCCGAAAAAAATCACCAAATGGAACAGGCCCTTATAACCATATAACCATATAATAATTACAGCACGGAAACAGGCCATCTCGGCCCTTCTAGTCCGTGCCGAACACGTATTCTCCCCTAGTCCCATCTACCTGCGCTCAGACCATAACCCTCCATTCCTTTCCCGTCCATATAACTATCCAATTTATTTTTAAATGATAAAAACGAACCTGCCTCCACCACCTCCACTGGAAGCTCATTCCACACAGCCACCACTCTCTGAGTAAAGAAGTTCCCCCTCATGTTACCCCTAAACTTCTGTCCCTTCATTCTCAAGTCATGTCCCCTTGTTTGAATCTTCCCTACTCTCAGTGGGAAAAGCTTATCCACGTCAACTCTGTCTATCCCTCTCATCATTTTAAAGACCTCTATCAAGTCCCCCCTTAACCTTCTGCGCTCCAAAGAATAAAGCCCTAACTTGTTCAACCTTTCTCTGTAACTTAGTTGCTGAAACCCAGGCAACATTCTAGTAAATCTCCTCTGTACTCTCTCTATTTTGTTGACATCCTTCCTATAATTAGGCGACCAAAATTGTACACCATACTCCAGAATTGGCCTCACCAATGCCTTGTACAATTTTAACATTACATCCCAACTTCTATACTCAATGCTCTTAATATTCAATGATCCGACTAATGGAGGCAAAAATAACGTATGCCTTCTCCACCGCTCTGTCTACTCGTGTTGCCACTTTCAAGGAGTTATGGACTTGGACTCCAAGATAGACAATAGACAATAGGTGCAGGTGGAGGCCATTCGGCCCTTCGAGGCAGCACCGCAATTCACTGTGATCATGTCTGGTCCCTCTCCACACCAATGCTGGTAAGGAACAGGCCATTCATTTAATATTTTCCCCTTCCTTTCAACCTCCGAAAGTGCACACTCTCTCGACTAAATGTGAGGTTAGGTGGTGAATGGCGGTGCTGGCTCGATGGGCCGAGTGGCCAACTCCTGCACCTATTTATCCGTGTTTCTACGTTCAGCTTAGTTTAGTTTAGTTCAGTTTAGAGATATGGAGTGGCCCTTCGGCCCACCGCACTGATCCCTGCACACGAACACTGCGCGACACACACTAGCATTTGCACTACCCTATTTGCACTAACATCGATAGTGTTTTATTATTAATGTTTAATGTTTTATGTGTCATTCCTAAGTGTCACTGTATGTCATGTTGTAACTTGCGGGCGGAGCACCAAGGCAAATTCCTTGTATGTGAATACTTGGCCAATAAACTTATTCATTCATTCATTCATTATTTGATTAATTCTTATTCATTTAGTGTCTACCTTCCATGTTGTACTAAATTAAAAATATCCTTTTCCTTGATCAAAAAGGACTACAAATATCTGTAAAAATAAAACAAATCCATAGAAATCCAAATGCAGAAACCTCTGATGGGAGAGAGATTTCCATGGAGGCTGGATGACGGAGCTTTAATTTTATGGAATCAGTGACCTTTTGACTTCATGGTGAAACTGCTGTGTCTTTTCCAAAGCTGACACCTCCAAGAACTCACCCATGTCTCCCGGTGAGTGGTGACAAGGCTTCAGCAATGTGTGGGAATGTTGCGGCAGAGAACACCATTCCCGTTCCCGCCCAACATCTGTACGGAGCAGTCGGGGACCACAGATGGCCAATGCGTCGACTATTTTTTCCCTTTTCCTCTCCCATGGATACACCGTGCGTTTCTCGGGCTTCAGTGGGACTTTTCCCGTCCCACTCGCACTGGGCGGCTGGGACGAGATGCCGGAAGAGGTACGTGTAGGTTCCGAAGGGAGACACGATGAAACCGGAGTTACTCAGCGGGTCAGGCAGCATCTCTGGAGAGAAGGAGTAGGTGACGCTGCTGGTCAATAACCAATAGACAAAAGGTTCAGGAGTAGGCCATTCGGCCCTTCGAGCCAGCACCGCCATTCAATGTGATCTTGGCTGATCATCCCCAATCAGTACCCCGCTCCTGCCTTCTCCCCATATCATAGAAACATAGAAACATAGAAAATAGGTGCAGGAGTAGGCCATTCGACCCTTCGAGCCTGCACCGCCATTCAATATGATCATGGCTGATCATCCAACTCAGTATCCTGTACCTGCCTTCTCTCCATACCCCCTGATCCCTTTAGCCACAAGGGCCACATCTAACTCCCTCTTAAATATAGCCAATGAACTGGCCTCAACTACCTTCTGTGGCAGAGAATTCCAGAGATTCACCACTCTCTGTGTGAAAAATGTTTTTCTCATCTCTGTCCTAAAAGACTTCCCCCTTATCCTTAAACTGTGACCTCTTGTTCTGGACTTCCTCAACATCGGGAACAATTTTCCTGCATCTAACCTATCCAACCTCTTAAGAATTTTGTACGTTTCTATAAGATCCCCCCTCAATCTTCTAAATTCTAGCGAGTAGAAGCCGAGTCTATCCAGTCTTTCTACATATGAAAGTCCTACCATCCCAGGAATCAGTCTGGTTATCCCCTGACTCCACTATTTTTAAGAGCCCTATCTAGCTCTCTCTTGAAAGCATTCAGGGAACCTGCCTCCACTAAGGCAAAGAATTCCACAAACTCACCACTCTCTGTGAGAAAAGGTGTTTCCTCGTCTCCATTCTAAACGGCTTACTCCTTATTCTTAAACTGTGGCCCCTGGTTCTGGACTCCTCCAACATCGGGAACATGTTTCCTGCCTCTAGCGTGTCCAAACCCTTAACAATCTTATATGTTTCAATGAGATACCCTTTCATCCTTCAAAACTCCATAGTGTACAAGCCCAGCTGCTCCATTCGGGTCGAGAACCCTTCCTTCCTTCCTGGGCCTCCTCCAATGCAAGAGTGAGGCCCAAACGCAAATTGGAGGAACAGCACCTCATATTTCGCTTGGGCGCCTTACGCCACCTTACAATGGAGATGAGGAAACACTGCTTCACCCAGAGAATTGTGAGTCTGTGGAATTCTCTGTCTCAGAGGGTGGTGGAGGCCGGTTCTCTAGATTCTGTCAAGAGAGAGCTAGATGGGGCTCTTAAAGGTAGCGAAGTCAGGGTATATGGGGAGAAGGCAGGAACGAGGTACTGATTGTGGATGATCAGTAATGATCACATTGAATGGCCCGGTGGGCCGAATGGCCTCCTCCTGCTCCTATTGTCTATTGTCTATTGACCCAGCAGTATAGATTTGATTTCTCTAATTTTAAGTAACCCTTGCCTTCTCTCTCTTTCTGTCCCACCATAGTCATCCCACTAGGTTCATTGCTGTCCTGCCTAGTTTCACTGTTTGTACTCTCTCGTTATCACCTCTTCCACAGCCAACAACGGACCATTGTGGGCTCCACCTTTCCTTGTTCATCCTTGCTGGCCTTGTGTTCTTTTTTTATTCCTTACGTTTTTTTGCTCTTTGTGTCTTTGAATAGTTTCCCTCTCCCTGCCTCTCAGTCTGAAGAAGGGTCTTGACCCGAAATGTTGCCTATTCCTAGTCATTGGAGATGCTGCCTGTCCCGCTGAGTTACTCCAGGATTTTGTGCCCATTGCCAGATGAGACAGTTAGTTCCCCTGAGTTCAAAAGATCATCAGATCATAAGTAGAATTAGGCCATTCGGCCCATCAAGAGTACTCCACCGTTCAATCATGGCTGATCTATCACTCACTCCGAACCCCATTCTCCTGCCTTCTCCCCATAACCCCTGACACCCGTACTAATCGAGAATCTATCTATCTCTGCTTTAAAAATATCCACTGACTTGGCCTCCACTGCCTTCTGTGGCAAAGAATTCCACAGATTCACCACCCTCTGACTAAAGAAATTCCTCCTCATCTCCTTATAACCATATAACCATATATCAATTACCGCACGGAAACAGGCCATCTCGGCCCTACAAGTCCGTGCCGAACAATTATTTTCACCTAGTCCCATCTACCTGCACTCAGACCATAACCGGAGCTGTTGCAGTGGGACTCGGAGCTGATGCAGTGGGACTCGGAGCTGTTGCAGCGGGACTCGGAGCTGAGGCTGTGGGACTCGGAGCTGGGGCTGCGGGACTCGGAGCTGGGGCTGCGGGACTCGGAGCTGATGCTGCGGGACTCGGAGCTGAGGCAGTGGGACTCGGAGCTGAGGCTGCGGGACTCGGAGCTGAGGCTGCGGGACTCGGAGCTGAGGCTGCGGGACTCGGAGCTGATGCAGCAGCCCGGAGCTGAGGCTGCGGGACTCGGAGCTGAGGCTGCGGGACTCGGAGCTGAGGCTGCGGGACTCGGAGCTGAGGCTGCGGGACTCGGAGCTGAGGCTGCGGGACTCGGAGCTGAGGCTGCGGGACTCGGAGCTGATGCTGCGGGTCTCGGAGCTGATGCAGCGAGACTCGGAGCTGAGGCTGTGGCGGGACGACTCGGAGCGGAGCGGAGACTGCGGAGACTGCTGCGTTCCGGCTTTCGGCAGCGGTGACATCACCACGGAGGTCCGCTGGACAGGAGAGCGGCATCTTCGGCCTGGATCGATCGCCTCAGCGCAGAGGGAGAACAAGGAGGGAAGAGACGGAGACTAAGACTTTTGCCTCCATCACAGTGAGGAGGTGCTTGGTGAACTCACTGTGGTGGATGTTTAATTTGTGTTTATTGTATGTTTTGTTATTTATTGTTACTGTGTATGACTGCAGGCAACATAATTTCGTTCAGACCGAAAGGTCTGAATGACAATAAAGGAATCAAATCAAAATCAAAATCCTCCATTCCTTTCCCATCCATATACCTATCCAATTTATTTTTAAATGATAAAATCGAACCTGCCTCCACCACTTCCACTGGAAGCTCATTCCACACAGCCACCACTCTCTGAGTAAAGAAGTTCCCCCTCATGTTACCCCTAAACTTCTGTTCCTTCATTCTCAAGTCATGTCCTCTTGTTTGAATCTTCCCTACTCTCAATGGGAAAAGCTTGCCCACGTCAACTCTGTCTATCCCTCTCATCATTTTAAAGACCTCTATCAAGTCCCCCCTTAACCTTCTGCGCTCCAAAGAATAAAGACCTAACTTGTCCAACCTTTCTCTGTAACTTAGTTGCTGAAACCCAGGCAACATTCTAGTAAAACTCCTCTGTACTCTCTCTATTTTGTTGACATCCTTCCTACAATTGGGCGACCAAAATTGTACACCATACTCCAGAATTGGTCTCAAGTTCAAGTTCAAGTTCAAGTTCAAGTGAGTTTATTGTCATGTGTCCCTGTATAGGACAATGAAATTCTTGCTTTGCTTAAGCACACAGAAAATAGTAGGCATTTACTACAAAACAGATAAATGTGTCCATATACCATGATATAAATATATACACACATGAATAAATAAACTGATAGTGCAAATAACAGAAAGTGGTTGCTAATAATCAGAGTTTTGTCCGAGCCAGGTTTAATAACCTGATGGCTGAGGGGAAGTAACTATTCCTGAACCTGGTTGTTGCAGTCTTCAGGCTCCTGTACCTTCTACCTGAAGGTAGCAGGGAGATGAGTGTGTGGCCAGGATGGTGTGGGTCTTTGATGATACTGCCAGCCTTTTTGAGGCAGCGACTGCGATAAATCCCCTCAATGGAAGGAAGGTCAGAGCCGATGATGGACTGGGCAGTGTTTACTACTTTTTGTAGTCTTTTCCTCTCCAGGGCGCTCAAATTGCCGAACCAAGCCACGATGCAACCGGTCAGTATGCTCTCGACTGTGCACCTGTAGAAGTTAGAGAGAGTCTTCCTTGACAATCCGACTCTCCGTAATCTTCTCAGAAAGTAGAGGCGCTGATGTGCTTTTTTGATGATTGCATCAGTGTTCTCGGACCAGGAAAGATCTTCAGAGATGTGCACGCCCAGGAATTTGAAGCTCTTGACCCTTTCAACCATCGACCCGTTGATATAAATGGGGCTGTGGGTCCCCCTCCTACTCCTTCCAAAGTCCACAATCAGTTCCTTGGTTTTGCTGGTGTTGAGGGCCAGGTTATTGCGCCAATGCCTTGTACAATTTTAACATTACATCCCAACTTCTATACTCAATGCTCTGATTTATAAAGGCTAGCATACCAAAAGCTTTCTTTACCACCCTATCTACATGAGATTCCACCTTCAGGGAACTGTGCACAGTTATTCCCAGATCCATCTGTTCAACTGCATTCCTCAATTCGCTACCATTTACCATGTACGTCCTATTTTGATTTGTCCTGCCAAGGTGTAGCACCTCACACTTATCAGCATTAAACTCCATCTGCCATCTTTCAGCCCATTCTTCCAAATGGCATAAATCTCTCTGTAGACTTTGGAAATCAACTTCATTATCCACAACACCACCTATCTTAGTATCATCTGCATACTTACTACCTAAAGGAACATCCGTTAATTCTGAGGCTGTGACCTCTGGTCTTGGACTCTCACACTAGCGGAAACATCCTCTCCACATCCACTCTAAACAGGCCTTTCACTGTTTGGTAAAGGGCCTGTCCCACCGTGGCGATTTTTTTGGCGACTGTCAGCGTCATTGACTGATGTGTCAGGGTCGCCCAAAGATTTTGAACATTTCAAAATTGTATTGTATTGTATTGTATTGTATTCAATTTATTGTCATTATCTCATATTAGAGACAACGAAATGAATTTTCCTTACAGTCAAGTATTTCAAAAATAAATAATAAATAAATAAAACATATTAAAATTTAAAAAAGCACAAACACGGAAGTCCACGACACAACAAACCACAACACAACACAATGGCATCAAAGTTGAGGAAGGTACCATAGTCCAGCCAGCCTTCCCTCCGATCTTCCCAGATGTTCACCAGTGGTCGGGGCCTCCCGAGCACCCGCAGTCGCCGCCACGGGCGGTCCGATGTTCAGGCCCTCTCGCCAGGAACGATGGAAACCCGACGCCGAACCCCGACGGAGAACATCCTCAGCGGCCCGGACCTCCAGATCAGCCACCTTCCACCGGAGTCCGCGGCTCCTGAGTCCACAGGCCGAGCCGGGCGGAGTCACAGGACTCCGCGATGTTGATCAACGCCGCCCGCGTTGGGAGCTCCGCGAACCACAGCTCCGCGATGTCGGTGCAGCAGGCCCAGCACTCCGGGGCTCCAAACGGCGATCCCCGGTGAGGCATCGCCCGCCCCGCGATGTTTCCAACGTTGCGCTGCTACTGCTGCTGGAGCTCTGGTTGGTCCCGGCAGGAAAGGCCGCACCAATCCAGTAGGTAGGCTGCTGGGGGGGGGGCGAGGATGCGACTCGAATAATGCGACTCGACGTCGAAGGACGGTATCCCCCTTACCGTACCCTCTTCCCCCACATAAAGACATTAAACAAAACACAGAAAACGCACTTCAACATAACAAAAAATACAAAAAGATACCGGACTGAAGGTGACAAAAAAATGTTGTGACATGTAGGGTTCCAAATAGTGAAAGGCCTGGATAGAGTAGTGGAGAGGATGTTTCCACTGGTGGGAGAGTCTAGGACGAGGTCATTCTCAGAATAAAAGGACGTTTTAGTAAGTGGATGAAGAGAAATTTCTTTAGTCACAGGGTGGTGAATCTGTGGAATTCTTTGCCACAGAAGGTTGTGGAGGCCAAGCCAGTGGATATTTTTAAGGCAGAGAGAGAGATTGATCCTTGATTAGTACGGGTGTCAGGGGTTATGGGGAGAAGGCAGGAGAATGGGGTTTGGAGGGAAAGATCGATCAGCCATGATTGAATGGCAGAGTAGACATGATGGGCCGAATGGCCTCATTCAGCTCCTATCAATTATGAACTTTCATTCAGAATGTGGGCGGCATGGTGGCGCAGCAGTAGAGTTGCTGCCTCACAGCGCCACTGAGCCGGGTTCGATCCTGACTACGGGTGCTGTCTGTACGGAGTTTGCACGTTCTCCCCGTGACCTGCGTGGGTTTCCTCCGAGACCTACGGTTTCCTCCCACACTCCAAAGACGTGCAGGTTTGTAGGTTAATTGGCTTGGTATAAATGTAAATTGTCCCTAGTGTGTGTGTGGGATAGTGTTAGTGTGGGGGGATCGCTGGTCGGCGCAGAAGGTCTTTTTTTGAATTTCAAAATATATTTTATTCGAGAACTAAATATATCCAACACATGATCCTGACAAGACTTCATCCAACATTCTCGGAGGCGATGCATACGTTCATAGAAACATACAATATTGTTTACACAAATTGCTCCCCACCCTTGCCACTCATGTGGCCCGGTGGCATGGAATCCCTTCCCTTATTTTGAGGGGCGTCCCCACCACACCCTGCCCCCCATGTCCAGCAGCGGACAGACCCTAGACTGTAGACTTGTTTCCGCGCTGTATCTCTGAACTAAAGCTCCAGGCTCAACTAACGTCAATACACACGACAATATTGAAACATATAAGATTGTTAGGGGTTTAGAAACATAGAAACATAGAAATTAGGTGCAGGAGTAGGCCATTCGGCCCTTCGAGCCTGCACCGCCATTCAATATGATCATGGCTGATCATCCAACTCAGTATCCCGTACCTGCCTTCTCTCCATACCCTCTGATCCCCTTAGCCACAAGGGCCACATCTAACTCCCTCTTAAATATAGCCAATGAACTGGCCTCGACTACCCTCTGCGGCAGAGAGTTCCAGAGATTCACCACTCTCTGTGTGAAAAAAAGTTCTTCTCATCTCGGTTTTAAAGGATTTCCCCCTTATCCTTAAGCTGTGACCCCTTGTCCTGGACTTCCCCAACATCGGGAGCAATCTTCCTGCATCTAGCCTGTCCAACCCCTTAAGAATTTTGTAAGTTTCTATAAGATCCCCTCTCAATCTCCTAAATTCTAGAGAGTATAAACCAAGTCTATCCAGTCTTTCTTCATAAGACAGTCCTGACATCCCAGGAATCAGTCTGGTGAACCTTCTCTGCACTCCCTCTATGGCAATAATGTCCTTCCTCAGATTTGGAGACCAAAACTGTATGCAATACTCCAGGTGTGGTCTCACCAAGACCCTGTACAACTGCAGTAGAACCTCCCTGCTCCTATACTCAAATCCTTTTGCTATGAAAGCTAACATACCATTCGCTTTCTTCACTGCCTGCTGCACCTGCATGCCCACTTTCAATGACTGGTGTACCATGACACCCAGGTCTCGCTGCATCTCCCCTTTTCCTAGTCGGCCATCATTTAGATAATAGTTTGGACACGCTAGAGGCAGGAAACATGTTGGGGGGAGTCCAGAACCCGGGGCCACAGTTTGAGAATAAGGGGTGAGCCATTTAGAACGGAGACGAGGAAACACTTTTTCTCACAGAGAGTTGTGAGTCTGTGGAATTCTCTGCCTCAGAGGGCGGTGGATGCTTTCAAGAGGGAACTAGATAGGACTTAAAAATAGCGGAGTCTGGGGATATGGGGAGAAGGCAGGAACGGAGTACTGATTGGGGATGATCAGCCATGATCACATTAAATGGCGGTGCTGGCTCGAAGGGCCAAATGGCCTACTCCTGCACCTATTGTCTATTGTCTATAATAATAAATCTAAAATAATAAACTTTTCATCAAGACTGACTTAAAGTGGGAGCTTCCACGTTAAACAAGCGTGATGTTGGATCAGACATATTTTCCCATTAAATTTTCATACTTCCAGAGACAAACTTCCCATTCAAATATTCATCAAGTTGAAGTGGTTTCCTCTTTAAATATTCATAATGTAATCGAAAACCTTCAGCACGCAACGTTTTATCACTTCCATCAGCATTTACCTGCTGTTTCCTTTTGAACTCTGCACTCAACATATTCAGCCGCTAATCATTACAATTCTCCCGATGGATCTGTTTCTTCACTGGGTTTGAGGAATCGCCTGTAAGCAATTTACATGTTGTGCTTTTGAAAGGGGCAGTCACGGTGGAGCAGCGGTAGAGTTGCAGTCTTACAGCCCCTGCAGCGCCGGAGTCCCTGGTTCGATCCCGACTACGGGTGCTGTCTGTACGGAGTTTGTACCTTCTCCCCGTGACCTGCGTGGGTTTTCTCCGAGATCTTCGGTTTCCTCCCACACTCCAAAGACGTGCAGGTTTGTAGGTTAATTGGCTTGGTAAATGTAAATTGTCCCTAGTGTGTGTAGGGTAGTGTTAGTGTGCTGGTCATAGTCACAGAGCCATACAGCTTGGAAAAAGGGCCCTTCGGCCCAACTTGCCCACACCAGCCAACATGTCCCAGCTACACTAGTCCCACCTGCCCGCATTTGGACCATATCCCTCCAAACATGTCCTATCCATGTACCTGTCTAAATCTTTTTTAAACGTTGGGATAGTCCCAGCCTAAACTATCTCCTAAGGCAGCTCGTTCCAGACACCCACCACCCTTTGCGTGAAAATGTTACCCCTCAGATTCCCACTAAATCTTTTCCCCTTCACCCCAAAGCTTTGTCCTCTGGTCCTCGATTCCCCTACTCTGGGCAAGAGACTCTGTGCATCTACTCGATCTATTCCCCTCATGATTCTATACACCTCAATTAGATCACCTCTCATCCTCCTGCGCTCCATGGAATAGAGTCCCAGCCTAATCAACCTCTCCCCATAGCTCACACCCCTCTAGCCCTGGCGACCTTCTCATAGCATGGTTGAACGGACTCGGTGGGCCGAAGGGCCTGTTTCCATGCTGTCTCTCTGAACTGAAGTAAATAAGGAACCCTGAAGACTTTGATAGCCTGATATGTGTTGTGAAAGGATGTCATAGAGACACACAACATGGAAACAGGCCCTTCAGCCCAACACATCCATGCAGACCAAGATGCCCCATCTAAGCTAGCCCACTTTTGCCTGCATTTAGCCCACATTCCTCCTATTTTAATATTTCTAAGGCAGAGATAGATAGATTCTTGGTTAGTACAGGTGTCAGGGGTTATGGGGAGAAGGCAGGAGAATGGGGTTAGGAAGAAGAGATAGATCAGCCATGATTTATTGATTTATATTATTGTCATGTGTATGATATTCAATCAAATTAGACAATATCACACATAAATGCAATCGTCAACTCCAGTACAATAGGTAGAGCAAAGGGGAAGATACAGAGTGCAGAATATAGTTCTCAGCATTGTAACGCACCAGTTCCACAGACAAAGTCCAATGTCCGCAATGGGGTAGAGGTGAATCGGACAGTACCCTGGCTTATGGAAGGGCCTTTCTAAAGATACATCCTTTTACTGTAAGGCTATGGCCTCTGGTCCTAGACTCTCCCACTAGTGGAAACATCCTCTCCACATCCACTCTATCCAGGCCTTTCACTGTTCGGTAAGTTTCAATGAGGTCTCCCCTCATCCTTCTAAACTCCAGCGAGTACAGGCCCAGTGCCGTCAAACGCTCATTATATGTTCACAAGTTCATGTCCATAAGTAATTGGTTCATTCGGCCCATCAAGTCTACTCCACCATTCAATCATGGCTGATCTATCTCTCCCACCTAATCCCCATTCTCCTGCCTTCTCCCCATAACCCCCGACACCCGTACTAATCAGGAATCTATCTATCTCTGCCTTAAAAATATCCACTGACTTGGCCTCCACAGCCGTCTGTGACAATGAATTCCACAGATTCACCAACCTCTGACTAAAGAAATTCCTGTGTTTAAAAAGGAACTGCAGATGCTGGAAAATCGAAGGTAGGCAAAAATGCTGGAGAAACTCAGCGGGTGAGGCAGCATCTATGGAGTGAAGGAAATAGGCATCTTTTCGGGTCGAGACCCTTTTTCAGAAACTCCTCCTCATCTTTTTAAAGGAACTTGTTTTTATGACCTCTGGTCCTAGACTCTCCCACTAGTGCAAATCCGCTCCACATCCACTCTATCCAGGCCTTTCACTGTTCAGTAAGTTTCAATGAGGTCTCCACTCATCCTTCTAATCTCCAGCGACTAGACAATAGACAATAGACAATAGGTGCAGGAGTGGGCCATTTGGCCCTTCGAGCCAGCACCGCCAGTCAATGTGATCATGGCTGATCATCCCCAATCAGTACCCCGTTCCTGCCTTCTCCCCATATTTTTAAGAGCCCTATCTAGCTCTCACTTGAAAGCATCCAGAGAACCTGCCTCCACCGCCCTCTGAGGCAGAGAATTCCACAGACTACAGGCCCAGTGCCGACAAACGCTCATCATATGTTAACCCACTCATTCCTGGGATAATTCTCGTAAACCTCCTCTGGACCCTCTCCAATGCCAACAATGGCCAACAAACATATGCTGGCATCATGGCAAGAAGAATATCTCAAGTTCTCACACTTTATTCCCATGAAGGCATTTATTTCGAGGAATGGAATATAAAAACAGGAAATTTATGAGCCGTCCTTAAATACAGGAGAGGGGCCGGAAGACTGGAGGAAGGCAAATGTTGTGCCTCTTTTCAAGAAGGGCTGCAGGGAAAATGCTGGGAACTATGGGCCAGTGAGCTTAACATCTGTAGTTGGTAAATTACTGGAGAGTATTCTGAGGGATAGGATATACAGGCATTTGGATAGACAAGGGCTGATTAGGGATAGTCAGCATGGTTTTGTACGTGGGAGGTCGTGTCTCACAAATCTGATTGATTTTTTTGAAGACGTAACCAAAAAGGTTGATGAGGGCAGAGCTGTAGATGTTGTGTACATGGACTTCAGCAAGGTGTTCGACAAGGTTCCGCATGTGAGTCTGCTCTGGAAGGTTAGATCGCATGGGATCCAAGGAGAGATAGCTGAATGGATAGCAAATTGGCTCCATGGAAGGAAGCAGAGGGTGATGGTGGAAGGTTGCTTCTCAGACTGGAGGCCTGTGACTAGTGGTATGCCTCAGGGTTCGGTGCTGGGCCCGTTACTGTTTGACATCTACATCAATGATTTGGATGAGAACATTCAGGGCAAGTTTGCTGATGATACAAAAGTGAGTGGTTTTGCAGATAGTGAAGATGGTTGTGAAAGATTGCAGCAGGATCTGGATCGATTGGCCAGGTGGGCTGAGGAATGGTTGATGGATTTTAATACAGAGAAGTGTGAGGTGTTGCATTTTGGGACGTCTAACAAGGGCCGGACCTACACAGCGAATGGTAGGCCTCTGGGTAGTGTTGTAGACCAGAGGGATCTAGGACTACAGGTGCATGGTTCCTTGAAGGTGGAGTCGCAGGTAGATAAGGTGGTCAAAAAGGCTTTTGGCACTTTGGCCTTCATCAGTCAGAGTATTGAGTATAGAAGTTGGGAGGTCATGTTGCAGTTGTATAAGACGTTGGTGAGACCGCATTTAGAATATTGTGTTCAGTTCTGGGCACCATGTTATAGGAAGGATATTGTCAAGCTTGAAAGGGTTGAGATAAGATTTACGAGGATGTTGCCAGGACTAGAGAGTGTGAGCTATAGGGAGAGGTTGAGTAGGCTGGGTCTCTATTCCTTGGAGCTCAGGAGGATGAGAGGTGATCTCATAGAGGTGTATAAAATCATGAGAGGAATAGATCGGGTAGATCTTGGCCGGAGTTGGGGAATCGAGGACCAGAGGACATAGGTTCAAGGTGAAGGGGAAAAGATTTAATAGGAATCTTGAGGGGTAACTTTTTCATACAAAGGGTGGGGGGTGTATGGAACAAGCTGCCAGAGGAGGTAGTTGAGGCTGGGACTATCCCAACGTTTAAGAAACAGTTAGACAGGTACATGGATAGGACAGGTTTGGAGGGATATGGACCAAGCGCAGGCCGGTGGGACTAGTGTAGCTGGGACATGTTGGCTGGTGTGGGCAAGTTGGGCCGAAGGGCCTGTATCACTCTATGACTGTAATGCTGAGGCCCAATAACGCACGGGTCTTTCCACATTTGGAATATTGTGAGCAATTTTGGGCCCCATATCTGAGGTAAGGATGTGTTGGCTCTGGAGAGGGTCCAGAGGAGGTTTACGAGAATGATTCCAGGAATGATTGGGTTAACATATGATGAGCGTATGTCACCAGATTTCCCCGGGAGCTGCGTTTTCCTCCCACAATCCAACGAAGTGCAGGTGTGTAGGTTAATGGGC
Source organism: Amblyraja radiata (assembly GCF_010909765.2). Taxonomy (NCBI): domain Eukaryota; kingdom Metazoa; phylum Chordata; class Chondrichthyes; order Rajiformes; family Rajidae; genus Amblyraja; species Amblyraja radiata. The sequence goes on along the minus strand of NC_045959.1, from coordinate 114,611,329 downwards.
TGCCAGAGGGTGTAGTTGAGACAGGTAAGAAAGGAACATTTTTAAAGGCAGAAAAAAAATGCTGGAGTAACTCAGCGGGACAGGCAGCATCTCTGGAGAGAAGGAATGGGTGACGTTCGGTCTCATCATAAGGTGATAGGTGACAGGGGCAGAATTATGCCTTTCGGCCCATCAAGTCTACTCCGCCATTCAATCATGGCTGATCCACCTCTCCCTCCGAACCCCATTCTCCTGCCTTCTCCCCTTCACCTCTGACACCTCACTCGGCCCCAAACGTCACCTGTTCCTTCTCTCCGGAGATGCTGCCTGTCCCGCTGAGTCACTCCAGCATTTTGCGTCAGTTTTTTGTGTAAGCCAGCATCTGCAGTTCCTTCCTGAATATTTACACGGTACTTGGTTGGGGATATGGATTGGGAATATTCAGGGGCCAAACGCAGGTCAACGGGACTAGTTTAGATGGGGCATCTTGCCCGCTATGGATGAGTTTGCCTAAAACTACCTGATCTCCCGGTTGACAAACACTTCAACTCCCCCTCCCATTCCCACACTGACCTTTCTGTCCTGGGCCTCCTCCATTGTCAGAGTGAGGCCCAGCACAAATTGGAGGAACAGCACCTCATATTTCGCTTGGGTAGCTTACACCCCAGTGGTATGAACATTGACTTCTCTAACTTCAAGTAAACCTTGCTTCCCCTCTCTCTCCATCACTCCCCCTTTCCCAGTTCTCTGACCAGTCTGACTGTCTCCGACTACATTTTATCTCTGTTTGCTTTGTTGTCGCCTTCTCCCAGCTAACAATGGTCTATTCTACATTGTCCTTGATCTCCATCCCCTTGGTCTCATTTTCACACCTTTCACTTCCTTATCTCTGTATCTCTCTCTCCCCTGACTCTGAAGAAGGGTCTCGACCCGAAACGTCACCCATTCCTTCTCTCCAGAGATGCTGCCTGTCCCGCTGAGTTACCCCAGCATTGTGTGTCTAACTTCAGTTGGCCAAAGTACATGTTTCCCTGCTGAATGCCTAAAACCAGGAACGAGCTGGGTAATCTATGATGAGCGTTTGTCGGCACTGGGCCTGTACTCACTGGTGTTTAGAAGGATGAGCGGGTACCTCGTTGAAACATACAGAATAGTGAAAGGCCTGGATAGAGAGGATGTAGGGAGAGGATGTTTCCACTAGTGGGAGAGTCTAGGACCAGAGGTCACAGCCTCAGAATTAAAGGACGCTCTTTTAGGAAGGAGACGAGGAGGAATTTATTTAGTCAGAGGGTGGTGAATCTGTGGAATTCTTTGCCACAGAAGGCTGTGGAGGCAAAGTCAGTGGACATTTTTACAGCAGAGATAGACAGATTCTTGATTAGTACGGGTGTCAGGGGTTATGGGGAGAAGGCAGGAGAATGGAGTTGGGAGGGAGAGATAGATCAGCCACGATTGAATGGCGGAGTAGACTTGATGGGTCGAATGGCTTAATTCTACTCCTATCACTTATGACCTTTTGATTGGATGGCGGAGTAGACTTGATGGGCCGAATGGCCTATTTCTACTCCTATCACTTATGACCTTTTGATTGGATGGCGGAGTAGACTTGATGGGCCGAATGGCCTATTGCTACTCCTATGACCTTATGACCGTAACTCCGTGCGGCTGCTCGATCATTTGAAGGAGTCGTGAGTCGCTTCTATTAATTTCTCACGTGCCAGGGATTCATTGCAGGATGTTCACAGCTGCAAACCCCCAGCTTCCTTCCTCCTCTGCTCCCCCACTTCTCCAGAGAAAGATGTTGGAAAGCTCAAAGCCAAGAGTGTAGTAGTGGTTCAGGAAATGAAAAGGAAAGCAAAGGAGAACTTGATGTGGAAAGAAAATACCGACAGCAATGTTCAGCTATTTTTTAGTTTCCTTTATCATCCTTACTTTTTTTGCACGTCTTTCCTTCAATTTGTTCGATATCTCTCTGCATCACCGTTAATATCTCTCGTTTCCTTCTCCCCCGAGTCTGAAGAAGGGTCTCGGCCCGAAACGTCACCCATTCCTTCTCTCCAGAGATGCTGCCTGGCCCGCTGAGTTACTCCAGTATTTTGCGTCTATCTTCACAGGTTCTTCTGCAGTTGTATCGGGCTCTGGTGAGACCACATCTGGAGTATTGTGTACAGTTTTGGTCTCCTAATTTGAGGAAGGACATCCTTGTGATTGAGGCAGTGCAGCGTAGGTTTACGAGATTGATCCCTGGGATGGCGGGACTGTCATATGAGGAAAGATTGAAAAGACTAGGCTTGTATTCACTGGAGTTTAGAAGGATGAGGGGCAATCTTATAGAAACATATAAAATTATAAAAGGACTGGACAAGCTAGATGCAGGAAAAATGTTCCCAATGTTGGGCGAGTCCAGAACCAGGGGCCACAGTCTTAGAATAAAGGGGAGGTCATTTAAGACTGAGATGAGAAAAAAAATTTTCACCCGGAGAGTTGTGAATTTATGGAATTCCTTACCACAGAGGGCAGTGGAGGCCAAGTCACTGGATGGATTTAAGAGAGAGTTAGATAGAGCTCTAGAGGCTAGTGGAGTCGAGGGATATGGGGAGAAGGCAGGCACGGGTTATTGATAGGGGGCAATCAGCCATGATCACAATGAATGGCGGTGCTGGCTCAAAGGGCCGAATGGCCTCCTCCTGCACCTATTTTCTATGTTTCTATGTTTCTGTACTGTTCTATGTTCTATTCTCTCAGTACCATCCTTTTAGTTTAGATTAGTTTCGAGATACAGCATGGAAACAGGCCCTTCGGCCCACCGAGTCCATGCCGACCAGCGATCCCCGCACACTAACACTGTCCCACACACACACTAGGGACAATTTTACATTTTATACCAAGCTAATTAACCTACAGACCTGTACGTCTTTGGAGTGTGGGAGGAAACCGAAGATCTCAGAGGAAACCCACGCAGGTCACGGGGAGAACGTACAAACTCCGTACAGACAGCACCTGTAGTCGGGATCGAACCCGGGTCTCCGGCTTTGTAAGTGCAGTAAGGCCACCCTCTCTTGTGACATAGACAACATGGTCTTGATGCAGAAACAAGGAACTGCAGGAGCTGGTCTATGCAAAGGACACAGAGCGCTGGGGCAACTCAGCGGGTCAGGCAACGTCTCTGGAGAACTCGCAGAACCCGCCCGGTAGACCCGGCTCACTCACCGCCGTCCCCGGTGGAACAAGGAACCCATCGGCAGGCGGCACGGGAACACATCCGAAGGCTCGTCGGTCAATAGACAATAGACAATAGGTGCAGGAGCAGGCCATTCGGCCCTTCGAGCCAGCACCGCCATTCAATGTGATCATGGCTGATCATCCCCAATCAGTACCCCGTTCCTGCCATCTCCTCATATCCCCTGACTCCGCTATTTTTAAGAGCCCTATCTAGCTCTCTCTTGAAAGCATCCAGAGAACTGGCCTCCACCGCCCTCTGAGGCAGAGAATTCCACAGACTCACAACTCTCTGTGTGAAAACGTTTTTCCTTGTCTCTGTTCTAAATGGCTTACCCCTGGTTCTGGACTCCCCCCAACATGGGGAACATGTTTCCTGCCTCTAGCGATTCCAAACCCTTAACAATCTTATATGTTTCAATAAGAATCCCTCTCATCCTTCTAAACTCCAGAGTGTACAAGCCCAGCCGCTCCATTCTCTCAGCATATGACAGTCCCGCCATCCCGGGAATTAACCTTGTAAACCTACGCTGCACTCCCTCAATAGCAAGAATGTCCTTCCTCAAATTAGGGGACCAAAACTACACACAATACTCCAGGTGTGGTCTCACTAGGGCTCTGTACAACTGTAGAAGGACCTCTTTGCTCCTATATTCGATTCCTCGAGGCCAACATGCCATTCGCTTTCTTCACGGACTTTGGACTTGGAACAACGGCGCCAAAAATCTTGGTGCCCGCATGGGTAATATCTGCAAGAAAAATGTCACTGCACAGTCGCACAGGTGACAAATAAGTCTTGAGTATTGACTATCGAGAACATGGATGGGTGACGTTCACAGGCCTGAAGGAGGGTCTCGTCCCAAAGTGTCAGCTATCCATCTTGTCCGGAGATGCTGCCTGACCCGCTGAGTTGCTCCGGCGACTTGTTTCTTGTGGCGGTATCGGCGGTTACTTGTTTCGTGGGTGGAGACCCTTCTTCAGACTGAGAGTCAGGGGAGAAGGGGGGAACCGAGAGATACGAAAAGGTAAGTACAGTAGAAAAAATGAATGAAAAATACGTAAAAAGTCGGATCAAAGCCGGCGAGGAAAGGTGAAGTCCACGCTGGTTCCTTGAACTGAATTGCATTGAATTGGTCACATACAAGGAATTTGCCTTGGTGCTCCGCTCGCAAGGAACAACACGATATACAGGAGACAATTAAGAATCAGACATTATATTATAAACATGTGAAGAATTAAACAAAATACCAGAGCACAAGGAGGTTACCGATTCACGTGTTCACAAGTTATAGGAGTAGAATTGGGCCATTCGGCCCATCGAGTCTACTGGGCCATTCAATCGTGGCTGATCTCTGCCTCCTGACCCCATTTTGCTAGAAAGGCTCCATCACTCTACGATGGCTCTATAACTCTGAAGAGCGGTGGCTCTGACTTCACACAGAGAGGCTGGTGCCCACTCACCTGCGACCCCTGGTTACACCCTACCTGGACCCCCTGCAGTTCGCTGACCAAGAAAAGATGGGGGTTGAGGACGGCATCATCCACTTGCTCCATCGTTCCTGTGCTCACCTGCATAAGCCGGGAAGCATTGTGTGAGGCATATATTTTGTCTTCTCCAGTGCTTTTAACACCAACCGGCCTGCACTGCTTGGGAGCAAATTGACAAAGATGCGGGTGAATTTATTCTTTATTCTTTGGAGCGCAGAAGGTTAAGGGGGGACTTGATAGAGGTCTTTAAAATGATGAGAGGGATAGACAGAGTTGACGTGGATAAGCTTTTCCCATTGAGAGTAGGGAAGATTCAAACAAGAGGACATGACTTCAGAATTAAGGAACAGAAGTTTAGGGGTAACATGAGGGGGAACTTCTTTACTCAGAGAGTGGTAGCTGTGTGGAATGAGCTTCCAGTGGAAGTGGTGGAGGCAGGTTCGATTTTATCAATTAAAAATAAATTGGATAGGTATATGGATGGGAAAGGAATGGAGGGTTATGGTCTGAGTGCAGGTAGATGGGACTAGGGGGAAATAATTGTTCAGCACGGACTTGTAGGGCCGAGATGGCCTGTTTCCGTGCTGTAATTGTTATATGGTTATATGGTTATTGGTGGCCTGGATCACCAACTAGCTGACCGGATGACCACAATATGTCAGGCTACAGAACTGTGTCTCGGACATGGTGTTGAGCAACACAGGGGCCCCACATGGGACGGTCCTCCCTCCCTTCCTGTTCACCATCTACACTTCAATGGACAACAGACAATAGGTGCAGGAGTAGGCCATTCGGCCCTTCGAGCCAGCACCGCCGTTCAATGTGATCATGGCTGATCATCCACAATCAGTACCCCGTTCCTGCCTTTTCCCCATATCCCCTTGACTCCGCTATCTCTATCTAGCTCTCTCTTGAAAGCATCCAGAGAACCGGCCTCCACCGCCCTCTGAGGCAGAGAATTCCACAGACTCACCACTCTCTGTGTGAAAAGGTTTTTCCTCGTCTCCGTTCTAAATGACCTCCCCCTTATTCTGAAACTGTGGCCCCAGGTTCTGGACTCCCCCAACATCGGGAACATGTTTCCTGCTTCGGACTTCAGATATATAACTCTGTCTCCTGCCGCCTGCAGACGTTTTCAGGTGAGTGCTATTGTGGGCTGCATCAGTGACGGGAGGGAAGCTGAATACACACGTGTGGTCAGGTGTGGGCTGAATCACCTGCAGCTCAACACCGACAAGACTAAGGAGTTAGTGGTGGACTTTAGGAGGAGAGGAACAGGTGCTGGCAGTGCTGGCTTGAAGGACCAAATGGCCTACTCCTGCACCTATTGTTAATTGAATACCCCTGATCCCTGCCACCTGTCTCATTTCCCTGTCCCGTCCCCTGTCCCCTGTCCCCTTTCCCCTCCCCCTCCCCTGCCCCTCCCCCTGTCCCTGTCCCCTGTCCCCTTTCCCCTCCCCCTGTCCCCTGACTGCTGCCCCCTGTCTCCTGCCCCCTGTCCCCTGTCCCCTGACCCCGTCCTCTGACCCTTTTCCCTGTCCCCTGCTCCCTGCCCTCTGACCTCTGCCCCCTGCCCCCTGACCCCTGTCCCCTGACCCCTGCCTCCATCAATGGTGTGGATGTGCAGTTTACCAGTGAGTACAAAGACCTTGTAGTGTACCTGGACAGTAAACTGGGCTGGTCCAGGAACGCTGGGGCCCTGTACAAGAAGGGACTGGAGCCGGCTGTACTTTTCCAGAAGGCTCCGCTCCGTCAAACATCTGCAGTGAGATGCTGCCGATGTTCTACCAATCGACGGTGGCCAGTGTCCTGGGTGCGGAGTTGGAGTTGGATTCACGGGAGGTTGGTCTTGGAGGGGATGATGCTCCTCAAACTGCGGAGCATCCTGGACAATACAGCTCACACCCCCTCCGTGACACACTGGTCAACCTGAGGAGCACCTTCAGCAACAGACTGGTTCCCACCAAGATGCAGCACAGAACGCCACAGGAGATCCTTCTTCCCTGTGGCTACCAAACTGTACAACTCCTCCCCCTTCTGTCGTGGGGTAGACTGAGACTGACTTCTTCTTCTTCTTATTCTTCTTCTCCTTCTCCTTCTCCTTCTCCTTCTCCTTCTCCTTCTCCTTCTCCTTCTCCTTCTCCTTCTCCTTCTCCTTCTCCTTCTCCTTCTCCTCCTCCTCCTCCTCCTCCTCCTCCTCCTCCTCCTCCTCCTCCTCCTCCTCCTCCTCCTCCTCCTCCTCCTCCTCCTCCTCCTCCTCCTCCTCCTCCTCCTCCTCCTCCTCTTCCTCTTCCTCTTCCTCTTCCTCTTCCTCTTCCTCTTCCTCTTCCTCTTCCTCTTCCGCTTCTTCTTCTTTTTCATCTTCTTCTTCCTCTTCCTCTTCCTCTTCCTCTTCCTCTTCCTCTTCCTCTTCCCCTTCTCCAACGTGCCATCGTCCAGGTCAATCAGACCTCGTTCACCATTCAGTGGCCGGTGTTTGGGGCAACAGGTGACGATGTGCTCCACTGTCTGTGTTGGATCCCCACACTCGCAGGAGGCGCTGTCCACGAGGCCCCACCTCTTCATCGCTACTCCATAGCATCCGATGCCTGTCCTCAAGCGGTTGAGGGTTGTCCACTGCTTTCAGGGCAGGTCCTGGCCAGGGACGTCCATGGGGTCATCGATGTAATGGTGTAGCCTAGATGGTTCCGCTGACTTCCACTGGTCTCTCCATCTCGTCTTGACCCAGGTGGCCTTAGAAGCGTCAGCTGGTGTGCTGTAGAGCAGCTCTCGGGCTTGTGTGGCAAAGGGGCGCCGTGACGAGGCGCACGGCACGTCGTGATGTCTCTGTGACGGTCTGATGGAGGAGGTGGGATTCACTGGTCTGTGCCTTTTGAGAGAGGGCCAGCGTGGCTGCTTCTCGTCTGATGTTGGCCGGGGGGGATGCCAGCGGTTTACTGGGGTGGCTCGTGGGCATCCGGAGACAGTCCGCAGGGCGCTGTTGAGGGCAGCATCCAGCTTCTTGGCGCAACCCCGATACGACGTCGGCAGTCGCCGAAAGAAATCGGCAAGTGGGACAGGACGTTTACTCCACCGCCTGGCGTCTGCCATCGTGTTTCTCTGTAGCCGGCAGGTGGGATTCAAGAGGGGGCAGAGCGGGGGTTAACTCACCGGTGATGCCGTGTTTTGGAAGCGGGCGGAGGGAGGAGTGGGAGGAGAGAACGGCTCTGAGGTCATCCCGGCAGCATTTGTACAGCTGTTACGCTCGGAGGAAGTGAGCGTCGCGAGTCTCCCCGCATATTGTAAAATAAAATGCCGCCTGTTCTGTGGAACTGGCCGTTTTCACTTTTTTGTTGTTGCGGGGGGGGGAGGCAGAGAGAGAGAGAAAAAATCTGACTGTACAATTCCCCCAGCACACAGCGGTGTGGATTACCGCAGCTGAGTTCATTCACCACCCACCCCCACTGACTGCAACCAGTATCTCGACAGCGGTCTGCTTCAGCCTTCCACGACCACATTCGCCCTTCAAACATACGTCAGTGAGTTCCCTTCAGCTCCACATGCTCTCTCCTCATCAGTACAAACTTCACTCCTACGCTAATGCTGCTGGGTTTGCTCATCGCACTTGGAGTACCGCCTGCAATCCACTACATTGTAAGGTCATAAGTGATGGCAGCAGAATTAGGTCATTCGGCCCATCGAGTCTACTCTGCCATTCAATCATGGCTGACCTATCTCACCTTCCTAACCCCCATTCTCCTGTCTTCTCCCCATAAACCCCTGATACCCTTCCTCCAAATCTGAGGAAGGACATTATTGCCATAGAGGGAGTGCAGAGAAGGTTCACCAGACTGATTCCTGGGATGTCAGGACTGTCTTATGAAGAAAGACTGGATAGACTTGGTTTATACTCTCTAGAATTTAGGAGATTGAGAGGGGATCTTATAGAAACTTACAAAATTCTTAAGGGGTTGGACAGGCTAGATGCAGGAAGATTGCTCCCGATGTTGGGGAAGTCCAGGACAAGGGGTCACAGCTTAAGGATAAGGGGGAAATCCTTTAAAACCGAGATGAGAAGAACTTTTTTCACACAGAGAGTGGTGAATCTCTGGAACTCTCTGCCACAGAGGGTAGTCGAGGCCAGTTCATTGGCTATATTTAAGAGGGAGTTAGATGTGGCCCTTGTGGCTAAAGGGATCAGAGGGTATGGAGAGAAGGCAGGTACGGGATACTGAGTTGGATGATCAGCCATGATCATATTGAATGGCGGTGCAGGCTCGAAGGGCCGAATGGCCTACTCCTGCACCTAATTTCTATATTTCTATGTTTCTATGTTTCTAATCAAGAATCTATCTATCTCTGCCTCTGACTTGGCCTCCACAGCCATCTGTGGCAAAGAATTCCACAGATTCACCACCCTCTGACTAAAGAAATTCCTCCTCATCTCCTTCCTAAAAGAACATCCTTTAATTCGGAAATTATGTGATTCCGGAAGTGGCGGTGCTGTGATACAGCTGCGGCTCGCCTGCAGTCTGTCTGTTTTTACTTTTTGTGTTGTTTTTTTTGTCTAGTTTAGTAATGTTTTTGGTTATTAGGTGGTGTTATGTGTGTGGGGGGAGGGTGAAACAGAGCTTTCTGTCTCTCCCTTCGGGGGAATGCGACTTTTTGTCGTATCCCCCTTCTCTTCCCCCGTCTGCGCTGAGGCCTAATGGCGGAGCTGGCGGCCTCCAACCTGCGACCGACCTCGAGGGTCCGGAGGTAGAGCCAGCCAGGACTCACCAACGCGAGGCTGGCCGTCTTCGAGCTGTGGCGACGTCCGGGTAGCGGCACGACTCGGCGCTCCGGTGAGGGCGGACGGCGGCGGGGCTGAGACGCTGCCGTGAGGGCGGACCGGCTACCGGCTGGAAGGCGCTCCCGTGTGAGCAGCCCGGTGCGGGGCTGAGACGCTGCCGTGTGGGCGGACCGGCTCCCGGCTGGAAGGTGCTCCCGTGGGGGCAGCCCGGTGCGGGGCTGAGACGCTGCCTTGTGGGCGGCCCGGTGCGGGGCGGAGACGGTGCTACGGCGGCTGAGGCGGCGTTCTGGCGGCGGCGACCTGGATCCGGGGCTCGGCCGCGGGCCAATGGAGGACAATGTCGGGAGCTCGCAGGTCACAGGCTGGTGCCTGTTTTCCGGAGCACCCGTTGCAACAGCTGCGGGCAGCTTCGACCACCCCCCGGGCCGCGGAGCTTGAACCGCGGGACTGATGCCATCGCCCGGTGGGGTATCGCCTTGGCGCAGAGGGAGAAGAGGAGGGAAGAGACAGTAACTCTAAGACTTTTGCCTCCATCACAGTGAGGAGGTGTTTGGTGAACTCACTGTGGTGGATGTTAATTTGTGTTTATTGTGTTTTGTTATTATTACATGTATGGCTGCAGGCAACAGCATTTCGTTCAGACCGAAAGGTCTGAATGACAAATAAAGGATTCAATTCAATTCAATTCAATGTCCTCTGGTCCTAGACTCTCCCACTGGTAGAAACATCCTCTCCACATCCACTCTATCCAAGCCTTTCACTATTCGATAAGTCTCGATGAGGTCCACCCCCTCATCCTTCTAAACTCCAGCGAGTACAGGCCCAGTGCCGACAAACGCTCATCATATGTTAACCCACTCATTAGTGGGATCATTCTCATAAACCTCCTCTGGACCCTCTCAAGATCCAGCACATCCTTCCTCACGTATGGTGCTCACAATTGCTCACAATATTCCAAATGTGGCCTGACCAGCGCCTTATAGAGCCACTGTTCTGGTCACCCCCATTACAGGAAGGATAGACAATAGACAATAGACAATAGGTGCAGGAGTAGGCCATTCGGCCCTTCGAGCCAGCACCGCCATTCAATGTGATCATGGCTGATCATCCCCAATCAGTACCCCGTTCCTGCCTTCTCCCCATATCCCATGGGATATGTAGTCTGTGGAAAGGGTGCAGAGGAGGTTTACTGGAATGATGCCTGGTTTAGGGGGTTTCAGCAAGTGGGAGAGTCTCGGACCAGAGGGCACAGCCTCCGAATGAAAGGACGTACATTTGGAAAGGAGATGAGGAAGAATTTCTTTAGCCAGAGGGTAGTGAATCTGTGGGATTGTTTGCCAAAGATGGGTATGGAGGACGTCAATGGGTATTTTTAAGGTGGAGGTTGACAGGTTCTCGTTTAGTAAGGGCGTAAAAGAATAGGTTGGGGGAGAAAAATAGATGAGCCATGATTGAATGGTGGTGCAGACTCCTAGTACCTTGTACCTTGTACCATCCGAAGAGTCCACCAGGGTCTATACTGGAAGTTGGACAATTTTATCCTGGCCAATTTTTACATCTATCAAGCCAATTAATCTACAAATCTGTACGTCTTTGGAGTGTGGGAGGAAACCGAAGATCTCGGATAAAACCCCACGCAGATCACGGGGGAGAACGTACAAACGCCGTACAGACAGCGCCCCTTGTCGGGATCGAACCCGGGTCTCCGACGCTGCATCTTGCTGTAAGGTGGCAACTCTACCGCTGCGCCACCGTGACTCGATGGGCTGAATGGCCTAATTCTGCTCCAATGTCTTATGAGCAAACGAATTTGAGGGAAGACCTTGCCAATGACATTCGGACTGGTGCATTAGACTGGCTAAAACAAACATTTAGACTCGATTAAACTAATCTAGTGTGGACGGATGATTGTTGGTCAGCATGGACTCGGTTGGGCCGAAGGGCCTGTTTCCGCACTGTTTCTCCAAACTAAACTAAATGTCACATAGAAACATAGAAACATAGAAAATAGGTGCAGGAGTAGGCCATTCGGCCCTTCGAGCCAGCACCGCCATTCAATAAGATCACGGATGATCATCCCCAATCAGTACCCCGTTCCTGCTTTCTCCCCATATCCCTTGATTCCGTTAACCCCGAAGAGCTAAATCTAACTCTCTCTTGAATACATCCAGTGAATTGGCCTCCACTGCCTTCTGTGGTAGAGAATTCCACAGATTCACGACTCTCTTGGTGAAAAAGTTTTTCCTCATATCAGTCTTAAATGGCCGACCCCTTATTCTTAAACTGTGACCCCTGGTTCCGGACTCCCCCCCCCAACATCGGGAACATTTTTCCTGCATCAAGCCTGTCCAATCAACCGAGAATTTTATCCGATATCCTCTCATCCTTCTAAAATTCCAGCGAATACAAGCCCAGTCGACCCGTTCTTTCATCATACATCAGTCCCGCCATCCCGGGAATTAACCTGGTGAACCCTCGCTGCACTAATAACAACAATAAGCCCAAAGTGACTGATGTTGTATCGGGCAGCCAGTTCCGAGCAAGCTTCTGTCCAGGAAGGCCGATGGGAGGGTGTTTGGCATCGGTGGAGCGGGTGGGGAAATGTGGGGGTGGGATGGCAGGAAAGGGAGTGGGGTGGTGAGGGCAGGAGTGCCAAGGTCTCCTCACGCGGTTTACCCGAGTGTGCTGGCTATCACAGCCCCACGGAGAAACTGAAAGCCAAATACAAATAAAGTCGCTCTCGAGGTCCCGTGGGTTCCTCCCAACAGGTTTGGCCACAGAGCACTGGCCACAAAGACCACAGGGTTAATATTGAACTGGGCTCCCTCTTGTCTCAGTTCCATCTGCCCCCCCCACCCCCCTTTCCTCTGGGCCGCAGTCAAAAAGCTGAATCACTGGCTGCAAGCTCAGCATCTCCTTTCAATCCTGGTCAAACCTCATTTACAATTCATTCACAAAGATCTTCAGCTCACAAATCCGCCACACCTCCATCTCCCGCATGTTCCCGATGTTGGGGGAGTCCAGAACCAGGGGCCACAGTTTAAGAATAAAGAGTAAGCCATTTAGAACAGACGAGTAAATACTTTTTCTCACAGAGAGTGGTGAGTCTGTGGAATTCTCTGCCTCAGGTGGAGGCAGGTTCTCTGGATGCTTTCAAGAGAGAGCTAGATAGGGCTCTTAAAAATAGCGGAGTCAGGGGATATGGGGAGAAGGCAGGAACGGGGTACTGATTGGGGATGATCAGCCACGATCACATTGAATGGCGGTGCTGGCTCAAAGGGTCAAATGGCCTACTCCTGCACCTATTGTCTGATGTCTATTGTCTATTAAATCTTCCATCCTATTTCTCTTGCCTCAGGGACTCAGCTGTAGTTTTCGCTTTAGACAGGCACGGAAATCGCTATTAAAACATGGGAGGGGGGGGACAATTTCTTGGCGGCACATGCACACGCACACGCACACGCGAGGCTTCAGCCGTGGGCCCTGTGGACGGTAACATCGGGAGCTGATCTGGTCTCCAGCAACTCCAGCAACAGCAGCTTCATCCGCCCCGAATCGTGGGGCTTGAATCGGCCCGTTCGCAGGGCCTTTCATCGCCCGGCGCGGCTTACAATTGGCCGGCAGGAGCTTCAACATCGGGAGCCTCGACCGCCCCGACGCAGCAATTTGACCGCGGGACGGTGGAAGATCTTTGATCTTTGCTCCCCCAGGACGTCTCTCTCCTCCAATCACCGCGCCCTATCCTCAGTCCTACCCCCCTCCTTCCGCCTCTGACCGACACCTCCCTCCCCCAATCATCGCGCTGAATCATCATGGTGTTCCCCTCCCTCCCCACAGCCTGCTTACCGACGTCTCTCTCGTCCAATCGGCGCCCTCGATCATCAGTCCCATCCCACCGTCTCGCAGAATGCGGAGATTTTTAATAGCTATTAAAAAAAATACGATTACAAAACGGGGGGAGCGGTGGAATCGTCCCCCACCTCTCAAAACAAGGGGGGGGGGGACATGTCCCCCAGTCCCCCCTGGGATTTCCGCCCCTGGCTTTAGAGGCACAGCGCGGAAACAGGCCTTTCGGCCCATCGAGTCTGCTGCGTCCCGTTCTCACATTAGTTCTATCCTACACGCTGGGGGCATTTTTTTTAACGAAGCCAATCAATATACAGACCTGCACGTCTTTGGAGTGCGGGAGGAAAGCGGAGCACCCGGAGAAAATCCGCGCAGGTCACGGGGAGGGCGTACAGTACAAACTCCACCAAGTCCTCACCTTTCACCCCATCAGCCGCCGCTTACGGCACGTAATCCTTCAATATGATCTCCACCGCCAACATGATCCCGCCACTGGCCGCATCTTGCCATCTCCAGCCCTCTCCGCCTTCCGCAGAGACCGTCCCCTCCGCAACTCCCCAGTCAACTCGTCCCTTCCCACCCAAACCACCCCCTCCCCAGGTACCTTCCCCAGCAACCGCAGGAGATGCAACATCTGCCCCTTTACCTCCTCCCCTCGACTCTGCACAAGGACCAGCTACAGCCTTTCCAGGTGAGGCAGAGGTTCACTTGCACCTCCTCCAACCTCATCTACTGTATCCGCTGTTCCAGGTGTGGACTCCAGTACATCGGCGAGACCAAGCGATCGTTTGCCTGAACACCTCCGCTCAGTCCGCCTAAACCTACCTGATCTCCCGGTTGCTCAACACCTCAACTCCCCCTCCCATTCCCACACTGACCTTTCTGTCCTGGGCCTCCTCCATTGTCAGAGTGAGGCCCAGCACAAATTGGAGGAACAGCATCTCATATTTCGCGTGGGGCATCTTACACCCCAGTGGTATGAACATTGACTTCTCTAAACCTTGCTTTCCCTCTCTCTCCATCACTCCCCCTTTCCCAGTTCTCCGATCAGTCTGACTGTCTCCGACTACATTTTATCTCTGTTTGCTTTGTTGTCGCCTTCTCCCAGCAAACAATGGTCTATTCTACATTGTCCTTTGAGCTCCATCCCCTTGGTCTCATTTTCACACCTTACCCTTCCATATCACCGTGTCTCCCCCTCCGTCTCGACCCGAAACGTCACCCATTCCTCCTCTCCAGAGATGCCGACTGACCCGCAGAGTAACTCCAGGAGTATAGGAGCAAAGAGGTCCTTCTGCAGTTGTGCAGGGCCCTAGTGAGACCACACCTGGAGTATTGTGTGCAGTTTTGGTCTCCAAATTTGAGGAAGGACATTCTTGCTATTGAGGGAGTGCAGCGTAGGTTTACAAGGTTAATTCCCTGGATGGCAGGACTGTCATATGCTGAGAGAATGGAGCGGCTGGGCTTGTACACTCCTGAGTTTAGGATGAGAGGGGATTTTATTGAAACATACAATACAATACAATACAATACAATACCTTTTATTGTCATTTGAACCTCACATGAGGTTCAAACGAAATTTGGTTTCTGCAGCCATACAAAAAAAGAACCAAGACACACACCAACACAATTCAATTCACATAAACATCCATCACAGTGAGTCCTCCTCACTGTGATGGAAGGCAAAACATATCTCTCCCCTGCACTCTCCTCTCCCCCCCATGTCAGAGTCAAAGACAGAGTCAAAGCCCCCGGCGGGCGATGTTAAATGTCCCGCAGCCATTAAAGCCACGCCGGGTGATGCAAGGCCACGCACCGGGTCTTGGTGTTGGAGCCCCGGCGGGCTCTTGGTGTTGGAGCCCCGGCGGGCTCTTGGTGTTGGAGCCCCGGCGGGCGCTCACAAAGTCCCGCGGCCATTCCAAGCCGCGCGGGGCGGTGATGTAGGCCCCGCTCCAGGTAATCTTCAACCCAGCAACTCGGGCGGGAGAAGTTGCCGTTGCATATAAGATTATTAAGGGTTTGGAAGGAACTGCAGATGCTGGTTTACACTGAAGATAGACACAAAATACTGGTGAAACTCAGCGGGTCAGGCAGCATCTGTGGAGAAAAGAAATGGGTGGCGATTATGCTCTAGACCCTTCCTGATTTCACAATAGTTTTGTCGCTTAATTAGCTTCGATAAAAATTGTAAAATTGCTCCACAGGTCATAAGGTCATAAGATCTTATTGAAACATATAAGATTGTTAAGGGTTTGGACACGCTAGAGGCAGGAAACATGTTCCCGATGTTGGGGGAGTCCAGAACCAGGGGCTACAGTTTAGGAATAAGGGGTAAGCCATTTAGAACGGAGACGAGGAAACACTTTTCCTCACAGAGATTTGTGGTGAGTCTGTGGAATTCTCTGGATGCTTTCAAGAGAGAGCTAGATAGGGCTCTTAAAAATAGCGGAGTCAGGGGATATGGGGAGAAGGCAGGAACGGGGTACTGATTGGGGATGATCAGCCATGATCATATTAGAAACATAGAAACATAGAAAATAGGTGCAGGAGTAGGCCATTCGGCCCTTCGAGCCTGCACCACCATTCAATATGATCATGGCTGATCATCCAACTCAGTATCCTGTACCTGCCTTCTCTCCAGACCCCCTGATCCCTTTAGCCACAAGGGCCACATCTAACTCCCTCTTAAATATAGCCAATGAACTGGCCTCAACTACCTTCTGTGGCAGAGAATTCCAGAGATTCACCACTCTCTGTGTGAAAAATGTTTTCCTCATCTCGGTCCTAAAAGATATCCCCCTCATCCTTAAGCTGTGACCCCTTGTCCTGGACTTCCCCAACATCTAGAACAATCTTCCTGCATCTAGCCTGTCCAACCCCTTAAGAATTTTGGAAGTTTCTATAAGATCCCCCCTCAATCTTCTAAATTCTAGCGAGTACAAACTGAGTCTATCCAGTCTTTCTTCATATGAAAGTCCTGACATCCCAGGAATCAGTCTGGGGAACCTCCTCTGCACTCCCTCTATGGCAAGAATGTCTTTCCTCAGATTAGGAGACCAAAACTGTACGCAATACTCCAGGTGTGGTCTCACCAAGACCTTGTACAACTGCAGTAGAACCTCCCTGCTCCTATACTCAAATCCTTTTGCTATGAATGCTAACATACCATTCGCTTTCTTCACTGCCTGCTGCACCTGCATGCCTACTTTCAATGACTGGTGTACCATGACACCCAGGTCTCGCTGCATCTCCCCCTTTCCTCCAGAACTTCGGTTTCCTCTCACACTCCAAAAGACGTGTTGGTTTGTAGGTTAAATGGCTTTGTATAAGTGTAAAATTGTCCCCTAATGTGTGTGGGCTTGTGATAATTTGCGGGGATCACTGGTCGGCAAGGACTCGGTGGGCCGAAGGGCCTGTTTCTGCTCTGCTATCTCTAAAACTAAAACTTAAATAAGTTAGTAGCGCAATAAGTTTGTTGCATCTGAGAAGATTACGGAGAGTCGGTTTGTCAAGGAGGACTCTCTCTAACTTCAACAGGCTCGCAGTAGAGAGCATGCTGACCGGTTGCATCGTGGCTTGGTTCGGCAACTTGAGCGCCCAGGAGCGGTAAAGGCTGCAAAAAGTTGTAAACACTGCCCAGTCCATCATCGGCTCTGACCTCCCTACCATCGAGGGGATCTATCGCAGTCGCTGCCTCAAAACGGCTGGCAGCATCATCAAGGACCCACACCATCCTGGCCACACACTCATCTCTCCGCTGCCTTCAGGTAGAAGGTACAGGAGCCTGAAATCTGCAACAGCCAGATTCAGGAATAGCTACTACGTGAAGTGAAGACCCCGCCAGCACGCATGCGCGACATATATCGTCTCACGCATTGCACAGCGACGGGCGGGGTGTAGAGTTCTCCCGCGGCAAAGTTTAAATGCGGGACCTACAGGTAAATTTCCTAATCTGAGGTCGTGTATTTTTGCCCTTGTGTTTTTCTGTTCAAGTAAAACTATGGACAAGGGCAAGAATTCGAAAAGGGTCTTGTCTCGAGTGACTGTGGGGGACCGCGAAAGTTCCGGCAGTCAACGGCGACCAGCGGTACCTGGACCGCAGGTACTACGGTCCGTAGTCACCGAAGTTAATCCTGCGCAGCTGGGACCAGCGCCACGAGCTGCACAGCCCGAACCAGCGCAGTGGACTGGTGGGAAAGCCAAGCAGAAGTCGGTCCGGCCGGTTGACTCGGATGAGTCGGGCCAGGAGGACTCGCTGCCGGAGAGCAGTGGAGGTGACCGCCTTTCCCGCATGGAGCGGTTGATGGAGCAAATGCTCCAACGTGACATGCTCCGCGAGATGGAGTATAGTCACCATGGGGGTCATCTCACTCCCATTACAGCACCTTACGCAGGGCTGTATAATGCATCTCCCTCGACAGAGGGGAGCATTACGGGCCAGAGCTGGGCTGGCCCCGAAGAAGGGGACATGGCTGAAGAAACCGGCAGTGTGCTGGGGGTGCAGGATCCAAAAGAGCTGCTAGGAGTGGTCACCAAATCTGCAGTGCCACCGCAATCAGGACAGCCGTTGCAGACCAAGCTGGCGGCCAGCATCGACTACCTGTCTTTTCATCCACTACAAGAGCAGGTAGTCAACGAGACTATAGCAAAATACATGCCTCCTGAGAACTGTGTCTCTTTAAATGTCCCTGCAGTAAATAGTGCAATCTGGGGGTACATTGGGGCTGGCATAAGAAGCTTTGAAGCTTCTGACATCGGGCATAACGGCGTTCGCTCATTCCCTGGATGGAACGGAGATGACGGACACTCAACAGGATACACTGGCGCTGCTCTGCAATACTCAATATGAGATGAATTGCCTAAGAAAGAGTGCGATCAGACCTGCACTAAACCCCACATTTGCAGGGTTGTGTAAGACAGCTACTACACAACCACAAATATTGCTATTTGGAGGGAATTTATCAAAACAGGTCAAAGAGCTCGATGAGGAGGCTAAAGCCGTCGGGCTCATGAGGGCGTCATCATCAACGAGCAAGACCACTTACCCCAGACGGCAGCACCCCTATGCATCCACCAGCAGGCAACGACACCAGGATGCTGGTGAAAGCATGAGGGCCGCGCAACAACCACAAAGGTCTTTTTTAGGCCAAGGCCCAGAGCGACCCTCATGTAAGATGCGCCAACCCCGCACTCCGGCGCCTCCTCTGCAGAAGAGGCAGAAACCAAAGAAGTGAATGTGCCACCGGTAACCATGGAGGTAGGTGGGTCTGGTTCCTTCCTGAACATAAAAAGTGTAGGTTCTGTACTAACAGGGGGAAGGTTACACCTGTTTTGGGAGGCATTGAGATCTATTACTACTGACCATTATATACTACAAAGTATTCAGGGATATGAAATTGAGTTTATCCGAAAAGACATGCCCCCAGTTCAACATGTGCCTAACCGAGAGTTTGTACTCTCACAATAGGAAAAATTGGAAGGACATGCAGAATTGGGGAGGTTATATGCCAAAGGAGGAATAGAGAGATCAGAACATGACTCTCTCGAATTTGTATCCAACATATTCACAAAAAACAAAAAAGATGGTGGATGTCGCATCATCATTGACTTAACAAAATTGAATACTTTTGTAAAGTATATTCATTTTTAAATGGAAACATTTGTTACTGCCAAGCAATTAGTTTCCGAAGGATACTTAATGGCATGCATCGATTTAAAAGATGCATACCATTCGGTACCCATACAAAAGGATCATCGTCGATACCTAAAATTTAACTGGATGGGGAAACTATGGCAGTACAAAGCGTTGCCTATTGAGTTAACATCAGTCCCAAAACTATTTACCAAGATATTAAAACCTGCCTTGGCACTACTCAGGAAACAAAAACATATTATCATGGCATATCTTGATGATATTTAAATTGTGGGGAAAACCTTGGAACTTGCTAAGTCAGCAGTCTTAGCTACCAAACATTTGTTTGAAAAACTGGGGTTCATCATCCATCCAGATAAATCTAAGTTGACGCCATCCACAACTATGGACTATCTGGGTTTCACAATTGACTCTATCCACATGTCTGTAACATTGCCAAAGAATAAAGCAACAGACTTGGTGGAAGCCTGCAACAAATTGGTTGTCACAAATCAACCATCTATTCGACAGGTGGCAAGAGTAATTGGGAAACTAGTAGCAGCATTTCCAGCTACACAGTTTGGACCTTTGCATTATCAAAATTTACAAAGGGCAAAGGTGCAAGCACTAAAACAACATGCAGCTCATTTTGATCGACCTATGCAATTACCAGCCAAAGCAATTTCGGAGTTACAATGGTGGAAGCAAAATATTTGCCATAGTTCCAGCCCCATCATTATTAGTAACCCATCATTCACATTACAAACTGATGCCAGCGCTCATGGCTGGGGAGCAACTAATACCATATCCAGTACTGGTGATAGATGGAATATACAGGAATCATCGTTACTACAAACACTGGGTATAAACAATTTAGAGATGTTGGGGGTGTTTTATGGGCTAAAAGCATATTGCTCAACAATGCACCATCTGCATGCCCGCCTACAAATTGATAATACCACGGTGGTGGCATATATTAATCATATGGGTGGAATAAAATCGATATCATGTGACAATCTGGCCAATACAATCTGGCAATGGTGTGTCAACAGACATATTTGGCTATCAACAACTTACCTACCAATTCAATTCAATTCAATTCAATTCAACTTTAATGTCATTGCACAAATACTGAGTATGGGTACAACGAAATGCAGTTTTGCGTCAGTCCGTAGTAGTGCAATATAGAAATTTTTAAAAAAAAGAGGATACAGAATAATAAAAAATACAGAATAATTAAACAATGGGGACGGAGGGACCGGAGGGACCGGAGGAATCTATCGGCGGGACTCCGAGTTCAGCAATGCGACGGTATGATTGTAGAAGCTGTTCCTCATCCTACTGGTACGAGACCTGAGGCTCCTGTACCGCCTCCCTGATGGGAGGAGGGCAAACAGTCCATGGTTGGGGTGGGAGGGGTCTTTAATGATCTTCCCAGCCCGTTTCAGACACCGTTTTCAGTGGAGGGCATCCATGGCAGGGAGCGGGGCACCGATGATGTGCTGTGCGGTTTTCACCACCCGTTGTAGTGCCTTCCTGTCTGCAACAGTGCAGCTGCTGTACCATACCGTGAAGCAGGCGGTCAGGATGCTCTCGATGGTACAGCGGTGGAGGTTGGTCAGGATCTGGGGGGACAGGTGGGCTTTCTTGAGCCTCCTCAGGAAGTAAAGGCGCTGCTGTGCCTTTTGATCAGCTTGGAGGTGTTGAGGGACCAGGACAAATCCTCCGAGATGTGTACCCCGAGGAATTTGTAGCTGGAGACGCGCTCCACCTCAGGTAAGCTTAATGCAGTAGCAGACACCAGGCCACGGAAATTTAATGACAACACTGAGTGGATGTTGGACCACAAAGTATTTGCTGATATTGTAATGCGATATGGAACACCAGATATCGATCTCTTTGCATCTAGACTCAATCACCAGTTACCAACATATGTCGCTTGGGAACCAGACCCTGGGGCAGCAGCGATGGACGCTTTCTCGCTGAACTGGGGAAAATTGTTTTTCTATGCTTTTCCCCCCTTCTGCCTCATCAGTTGGGTTCTACGCAAAATACAATTGGACTCAGCATCACCCGATTGGCCTACAGAGCCATGGTTCCCTGTGGTCCTTGACATGGTCACGGAACCACATATGTCCATCACTAAACGACCAGATCTATTGGTCCATCCTGTAACGGGCGAGAGTCACCCATGCCATGACAGGATCAATCTGTTGATTTGCAGAATCTAAAGAGACCACTGCTGGATCTGGAGCTGACAGACAGGACTATGAACATGATCACGGCGGCCTACCGAGAGTCAACAAAGAAGCAATACCTCTCGTGTATAAGGAAATGGGAGTTGTATTGCACAAGGACTGGTATAGCGTATAACACAGCTACAGTTACCAATGTCCTAGAATTCCTGTCCAGCCTTCATTTCGATGAAGGACTAAGCTACAGTGCTATCAATTGCGCTAGGATTGCCCTGTCAGCATACTTGTGGCAGGGACCAGGACAGCATTCCATGGGATCTCACCCTCTAGTTGCTAAACTCATGAGGGATATATACAACACAAACCCTCCTAGAGCGAGGTACTCCCAGATATGGGATGTCAGTGTTGTTCTAACATTGCTCAGGGGTTGGTCACCAGCAATGTCCCTGTCCCTGGAGAAGCTCACTTTAAAAACAGTTATGCTGATGGCACTGGTCTAAGCTCAAAGGGTCCAGTCCCTACATAAACTGAGGCTGGATAATATGATTGTACCAACTGACAAGATACATTTTCGGATCTTGGAGTTGGTTAAACAAAACAGACCAGGATCATCAGGACTTAATTTGGAATTCCGGGCATACCCATCAGATACCCGACTGTGTGTTATGACACACCTTCTGCTTTAAAGTCCACTAAAACCATAAGAGGTAGTGAATTGGCACTATGGATCAGCCATAAACAGCCTCAGTGCAGACCATCTCTCGATGGCTCAGACAGGTTTTGGGAGCTGCTGGGGTGGATACTGACATTTTTAAATCTCATTCCACCAGGGCTGCAACAACATCGGCAGCTAGAGGAATGGAAGTGCCTATGGACCATATCCTGGCTACAGCAGGATGGTCTAGAGAGAAGACCTTCCAACTCTTTTATAACAAACCGATCACCATACCTGCGGTGTTTGCAGAAACAATTTTAAATTCTGTAATATGATTTATCCCAAGGGATCATTATTATTTTGTTAAAATAAATTGGTATTGATTGAATTTTGATTCAAGTTTGAATACGATAACATGCTTCCTCCCTTGGACGACTACGGCAGTGAGTGAAGCATGGACTCGTTCCACGGCATGAAATCACAGATCTTTAAAATCTTCACGTAGTCACTCACGTGACTCCGAAGTAAAATAGTAAGATTAAACGAGAACTTACCAGTTTGAAGTTTGATCTTTATTTTATGAGGAGTTATGTCGAGGGATTACGTGCCCTCCAAGCCCACCCTCTATCATAAAGGTCAACTGGTATTCTAGTTCCTTTCATCTTACTATGTTTATTTCACTTACTATTACTGTGATTTCACACCGCTGCTTTGAAGAATGTCACGCATCCGTGCTGGCGGGGTCTTCACTTCACGTAATCCCTCGACGTAACTGCTTATAAAATAAAGATCAAACTTCAAACTGGTAAGTTCTCATTTAATCTTACTATTAAACTCAACTTCAAACAAACTCTGAACGATAACAGCCTATTGCACTTTATCTGTTTATTTATGTGTGTATATATATATTCTAAGGTATATGGACACACTGATCTGATTTGTATTTATGCCTGCAATATTCTGTTGTGCTGCAGCAAGCAAGAATTTCATTGTCCTATCTGGCATACATGACAATAAAACACTCCTGACTTGACTTGGCTTGCAAATATTTCTTTTTTTAATTGAATCTCATTTTTGAGATGAAAGACAACATCATAAAATGCCTCGTAAAAATGCCCTGAACCATTTCATATCGAATGACTTGCCATTTGGTTTGTTCTTCCCAACAAAGGTTCAAAGGTTGATTTATTGTCACATACACCTAGATGTAGTGAAATTCCTTTTGCCAATGCAGCACATAAGAAAGAATACAAACATAACAATAATAAATAGCTTTAACATAAAAACATCCCCCCACAATGGTTCCCATTATGGGGGAAGGCACAAAGTCCAGTCCCATCCCCAATGTCCACCCATAGTCGGGCCTATTGAGGCCTCCACAGTTGCCTCTACGGAGGCCCGATGTTCCAGGCCGTCCTCGCCGGGTGATGATGTTCCGGCGTCGGGAGAGTCCTCCCAGCGGCTTGGGAACCCTGGAACGGCCGCCTCCCTACTCGAGACCGTGGCTTCCGGAGCCGACAAGGCCGCGCCGAATGGAGCTCAACTGGCAATCTCATCGAGAGATCCCAGGCTCCCGATGTAAAGTTCAGCGCCGCCGCCCGCAGCTCCGCGATGTTTTTAACGCCGGTCCCAGCTCACCGGAGTTCCAGCGCGGCGACTCAGGCAAGGCACCGCCCGCCCCGCAATGGCGCTCCAGTGCTGCACCGCCGTCCTCAGACCCGCAGCCCCGCCGCCGCCGATGCCGGTGCCGCCGATGCCGAGGCTCCGGGTGGTCCCCTCGCTCCTCGGACCCGCAGCTCCGCAGCCGCCGCCGATGCCGCCGATGCCGATGCCGAGGCTCCGGGCGGTCCCCTCAGGAAATGCCGCTCCAGGCCCGCTGGTAGGCCGCGAGGACGGGTCGAAAGTGCAGCCCGGAGAAAAGCTGCATCTCCGACCAGGTAGGGACCCCGAAAATTAGTTTCCCCCTTCCCCCCCCCCCCTCCCCCACACATAAAAAAGCTAGAACTCCTTAAAAACAAAACACTAAACTAACTAAAAATAAGAAAAAAGAAATGAAAAACAGACAGCTGCAGGCTAGGCAGCCATACCCCCTACAGGTCGGTGCCGACAATCGTGGAAGTCACATAATACAGTGGTAATGGATCATTGTCTCGTTGTGACAATCGATCTCTGTCACATGGAACGTATAAACCTATAATCACCTGCTTCATCTTGTCAGATCTCCAATTACATTCGCAGATATGATGACCAATTTGCATTGGTGAGATACATTGGTGACATTTAACAGGCATTTTGTTCGACAGATATATCATATGTGGCGTTCCGGCGGCAGTGGCGGCCCGACCTCGGAGGTGGACGACATCGTCGAGAGCTCGCAGGTCACAGGTTGGTGACCTGTTTTTCCGGAGCTTCCGCAACAACAGCTTCGTCCGCTGGACTGGAGGGCGGCAGCTTCGGCAGCTTCGACCGCCCCGGGCCGTGGAGTTTGAACCGGCCCGTTCGCGGTGCTCGGATTCTGCCGCGGGTCTGACTTACTTACCATCGCCCGGCGAGGTCACAACATCCGAAGCCTGGATAGCGTCGGCGCAGCGGGAGAACAAGGAGGGGAGAGACAAAGACTTTAAGATTTATGCCTTCCATCACAGAGAGGAGGTGCCTGGTGAACTCACTGTGGTGGATGTTAATTTGTGTTTCTTGTGTGTTTTTGTCTTTTTTATTATATGTATGACTGCAAGGCAACTAAATATTGTTCATACCGAAAGGTCTGAATGACAATAAAGGCTACTTTGACTTTGACTTTGACTTTGACTTTGATATGGAGACAGAGGGTTTCGTGGGATATGGACCACATGCAGGCAAATGAGGGGATGCAAGCAGAAGCCTCCACGTGGCCAATCCCGGGCAATACTGACGACAGAAACTGTACCACAGTGACTGACTGAAGTAGCCAATTCCGCAACCACCGACCGTCAACCGTCACTGACCGACCGGAAAGACGTGATATCGAAGATGGCCGGACACGAGGAAGGAAGGCAAATGAGACCAGCCTCAATATGCCACTGTGGCCAGCATGTATATTCCCTTGCGTGAATCTGGCCAATTCATTCATACGGGTAATATCTGAGTCCAAGTGAAACGTTGAAATAGCAAAGTAAATGAGAAGTTATTTGGAAGTCAATGGTTAGCAGACATGTTTAAATTACTCAATAAGGAGTGAGTTGGCTTGGAGTATTTTGTTGGACACAGCAGCAAGATATCCTATAGAGGTGAAGGGCAGGCTGGTGGTGCAGCGGTAGAGTTGCTGCCTTACAGCGAATGCAGCGCCGGAGACCTGACACACACAACGGACAATTTACAATTTTTACCGAAGCCAAATTAGCCTTCAAGCCTGTTGGATAGATAGATAGATAGAAAATAGATGCAGGAGGAGGCCATTCGGCCCTTCATTGTGATCATGACTGATCGTCTGCAATCAATAACCCGTGCCTGCCTTCTCCCCATATCCCTTGATTCCACCAGCCCCTAGAGCTCTATCTAACTCGCTCTTAAATCCATCCAGTGATTTGGCCTCCACTGCCCTCTGTGGCAGGGAATTCCACAAATTCACAACTCTCTGCGTGAAATTTTTTTTTCTCACCTCAGTCTTAAATGGCCTCCCCTTAATTCTAAGGATTTTGGGAGGAAACCAGAGCACCCAGAGAAAACCCACGGGGGGAGTGTACAAATTCCGTACAGGCAGCAGCCGTGGTTAGGATCGAACTAGTTTGTACGTTCTCCCCGTGACCTGCATGGGTTTTCCCTGAGATCTTCAGTTTCCTCCCATACTCCAAAGATGTGCAGGTATCTACACGTATACAACTTGACTTGACTTGACATACCTTGGCTTGGTAAATGTAAGAATTGTCCCAGTGTGTGTAGGATAGTGTCAAAGTCCTGTCCCACTGTACGAGGTCATTCAAAGAGTTCTCCCCAGTTTCCCCTGATTCGAACTCGGAGAATTACGGTAATGGCCGCTCGTCGGTACTCGGGGCTCTCGTGGACATTTTTCAACATGTTGAAAAATCTTCTCGAGTCTTCACGAGCTTACCGCGTTTCCCGAGTACCTGCCGTTAGCGTTACGAGTCGCTAAGAGACGTCCCGAGCTCCGACGTTCCCGCTACGTTCATTTTCCGTGCTTACCACGAGTTTGATTTTTTTTTAAACTCGGAAGAGCACTTGAATGAACTCGTACAGTGGGACAGGGCCATAAATGTGCGGGGATCGCTGGTCGGCGCGGACCCGGTGGGCCGAAGGGCCTGTTTCCGCACTGGATCTTTAAACTAAACTAAACTAAAAGGTAATAGTGTCAGCAGAATGTATAACGAGCAACTTTGTGTGTGTGTGTGTGTGTGCGTGGTTTTTTTCTCCTTGTTCCCTATGAACAGCTCAGCAATAACAGTTTTAATGTTTTTTCTCTCTCTACTATTTGTCTGCATATTCTCTTTTTTAAGAAACATAGAAAGTAAGTGCAGGAGTAGGCCATTCGGCCCTTCGAGCCTGCACCACCGTTCAATATGATCATGGCTGATCATCCAACTCAGTATCCTATACCTGCCTTCTCTCCATACCCCCTGATCCCTTTAGCCACAAGGGACAAGCCACAAGAAGTGTCACATAAGGTCAGAAGGTCATAAGTGATCAGAGTAGAATCAGGCCATTCGGCCCATCAAGCCTACTCCACCAATCAAACATGGCTGATCTATTTCTCCCTCCTAAACCCAATCTCCTGCCTTCTCCCCATGACTTCTGACACTAATCAAGAATCTATCTATCTCTGCCTTAAAAATATCCACAGACTTGGCCTCCACAGCCATCTGTCGCAAAGAATTCCACAGATTCACCACTCTCTGACGAAAGAGATTTCTCCTCATCTCCTTCTTAAAAGAACGTCCTTTAATTCTGAGGCTGTGACCTCTAGTCCTAGACTCTCCCACTAGTGGAAACATCCTCTCCACGTCCACTCTATCCAGGCCTTTCACTATTCTGTATGTTTCAATGAGGTCCCCCCCCCCTCATTCTTCTAAACTCCAGCGAGTACAAGCCCAGTGCCGTTAAACGCTCATCATATGTTGAAGGGGCGCCTGTATGGTCGTGAGTCGTCTCCTCAGTCGCCAAAAGAATCGTAGCGTTTTTCTGGTCGCCGCTGGATTTTGAAATGTTCAAAAATTTTCGGTGCCAGTCGGCGACAGTGGGCTTGTCATAGCTTGCCTTCTCTGGACGTAGGTGCTGTCGTAGGTTGTCGTAGGTTGTCGCTGGTGCTGACTTTGGTGAATTCCATTGTCGTAGTCGCTGGCAGTCGCCTAAAAAATCGCCTCAGTGGGTCAGGCCCTTCAATTAGAATCTGAGGGGTAACCTTTTCACACAAAGGGTGGTGGATGTATGGACCAAGCTGCCAGAGGAGGCAGTTGAGGCTGGGACTATCCCAACGTTTAGGAAACAGTTAGACAGGTACATGGATAGGACAGATTTGGAGGGATATGGACCAAACGCGGGCAGGTGGGACTAGTGTAGCTGGGGCATGTTGATTAATAGACAATAGACAATAGACAAAAGGTGCAGGAGGAGGCCATTCGGCCCTTCGAGCCAGCACAGCCATTCAATGTGATCATGGCTGTTCATCCACAATCAGTACCCCGTTCCTGCCTTCTCCGCATATCCCCTGACTCCGCTATCTTTAAGAGCCCTATCTAGCTCTCTCTTGAAAGCATCCAGAGAACCGGCCTCCACTGCCCTCTGAGGCAGAGAATTCCACAGACTCACAACTCTCTGTGTGAAAAAGTGTATCCACGTCTCTGTTCTAAATGGCTTACCCCTTATTCTTAAACCGTGGCCCCTGTTTCTGGGCAAGTTGGGCCGAAGGGCCTGTTTCCGCGCTGTATCACTCTATGACTGTGAACAGCAAATAATAGCAGGCAGAAGGCCCAAGATCTCCCATTTCCCAGCTCGTGAAATTGCGAGTCGTATTTGATTTAACGAACGAGGCCCCCCCCCCCCCCCCCCCACCCCTTCATTCTTCTAAACTCAAGCAAGCGCAGGCCCAGTGCCGACAAACGCTCGTCATATTTCAACCTACTCGTTCCTGAGTCAGCCCGCCCGTACTGCACTGAAGCTTTCAAGAGACCATGGATCGGAGATGGGGCCTGATTTACACGAGCCCACACTACACGGAGCTGTGCCCCACCTAATCACAAGGGGACTCTTCCACTTAATAGGCTGCACGCTCTAGACTGCTGTCCAATGCTTTATGAGCCTTCAAATGAAATCTGAAAGATCTCAATATATTTTCAGACACTTTGTTCCAAATCTCGCCAACTGATCTCTGTCTGCCCTGACATGTATCCCCTCTGTACGGTCAAGAACTTTAATTTCATTCCTCTCTGCCAGCTAATTTATACGTGATGTAAATCGGATGTTTTCAGGCTCAGCTCTAAGGGGCCTGTGCTTGGTTACTGTATGTGTACTTTGGACTGCCGGTCTGGTTTGTTTCAGGGTTGAAATTAATCTGTTTGATAGTCATCCTTGCGTGTCAGATCTAGCTCTGAGGGCTAAGGGATTCAAGGGATATGGGGAAAAAGCAGGAACGGGGGGCACTGATTATGGATGACCAGTGATCTTGAAACATATAAGACTGTTAAGGGCTTGGTCACGCTAGAGGCAGGAAACATGTTCCCGATGTTGGGGGAGTCCAGAACTAGGGGCCACAGTTTAAGAATAAGGGGCAAGCCATTTAGAACGGAGATGAGGAAACACTTTTTCACACAGAGAGTGGTGAGTCTGTGGAATTCTCTGCCTCGTGGTGGTGGAGGCAGGTTCTCTGGATGCTTTCAAAAGAGAGCTGGATAGGGCTCTTAAAGATAGCAGAGTCAGGGGATATGGGGAGAAGGCAGGAACGGGGTACTGATTAGGGATGATCAGCCATGATCATGTTGAATGGCGGTGCTGGCTCGAAGGGCTGAATGGCCTACCCTGCACCTACTTTCGATGTTTCTATGTTTCTAAGCAAGCCCGTCGACCTTGGGACTACTGTGGATAGGGTGAGCAGCTGTAAATAGCTTGGAGTCCACATCACAGAGGATCTGACATGGACAACACACGCTGCCCTGCGCTGGTGAGAAAGGCAAGGCAGCGCCTATACCACCTCAGGCAGCTGAGGGAATTCAGAGTCTCTCTGAGGATCCTCCAGTGCTTCTACTCTGGGGCTGTAGAAAGCATCTTGTCCGGCAACATCTCGACCTGGTTTGGGAACAGCTCTGCCCAGGACAGGAAGGCTCTGCAGAGAGTAGTGCGTTCGGCCGAACGCACTATGGGAACTACACTCGCCCCCCTGCAGGACCTATACACCAGGAGGTGCAGATCCAGAGCCAGCAACATTATGGGGGACCCCTACCATCCCAGCAACGGACTGTTCCCGCCGCTACGGTCAGGCAAGCGTCTCCGCTGTCACACTGCGAAAACAGAGAGGATGAGACGGAGTTTCTTCCCACAGGCCATCAGGACTGTAAACTCTGATCTCACCGGGGACTTTACTGTTGTGTCTTTTTTTAATTTAAATACTGATTCAGTTCTGTTGTTTTGCACAATCCCGCAGGCATTGCCACTTTCGTTTCACTGTACATCTTGTATGTGTTTGTGACAAATAAAGTTGCCTTGACCCAAATTGCCCACGCGACCAACATCCCATCAGGCAAGAGGTACAGAAGTGTGAAAACGTACACCTCCAGATTCAGGGACAGTTTCTTCCCAGCTGTTATCAGGCAACTGAACCATCCTACCACAACCAGAGAGCGGTCCTGAACTACTATCTACCTCATTGGTCTATCCTTGATAGGACATTGCTGGCTTTACCTTGCACTAAACATTATTCCCTTATCGTGTATCTGTACACTGTAAATGGTTTGATTGTAATCACATATAGTCTTTCTGCTGACTGGAGAGCACGCAACAAAAAGCTTCTCACTGTACCTCGGTCCACGTGACAATAAACTAGGAAGCCCACGCAGGTCACGGGGAGAAGGTACAAGTTCCTGCCTTCTCCCCATATCCCCTGACTCCGCTATCTTTAAGAGTTCTATCTAACTCTCTTGAAAGTTTCCAGAGAACCGGCTTCCACCGCCCTCTGAGGCAAAGAATTCCACAGACTCACAACTCTCAGTGTGAAAAAGTGTTTCCTTGTCTCCGTTCTAAATGGCTTACCCCTTATTCTTAAACTGTGACCCCTGGTTCTGGACTCCCCCAACATCGGGAACATGTTTCCTGCCTCTAGCATGTCCAAACCCGTAATAATCTTATATGTTTCAATGAGATCTCATCCTTCTAAACTCCAGTGTACACAAGCCCAGCAGCTCCATTCTCTCAGCATTTGGCAGTCCCGCCATCCCGGGAATTAACCTGGTGAACCTACGCTGCACTCCAGTGAAGTTTGGCTGCACAACATGGCGATCGTTGGTCGGCATGGACTCGATGGGCTGAAGGGACTGTTTCCATGCTGTATCTCTAAACTAAAGGGCAGCATGGTGGCGTGGCGGTAGAGTTGCTGCCTCTCAGCGCCAGAGAACCCCGGTTCGATCCTGACCACGGGTGCTGTCTGTACGGAGTTCGCAGGTTCTCACTGTGACCTGCGTGGGTTTTCCATGGCTGCTCCGGTTTCCTCCCACACTCCAAAGACGTACATGCTTTGTGGGAAGGAACTGCAGTTGCTGGTTTACACTGAAGATAGACACAAAATACTGGTGAAAGCGGGCCGGGCAGTATCTGTGGAGAAAATAAATATGTGGCGTTTATGCTCGAGACCCTTCTCGATTTCTCAATAGCTTTGTCAGCTAATTGGCTTCGATAAAAATTGTAAAATTGTTCCTCAGGTCATAAGGTCATAAGATCTCATTGAAACATATAAGATTATTAAGGGCTTGGACACGCTAGAGGCAGAAAACATGTTCCCGATGTTGGGGGAGTCCAGAACCAGGGGCCACAGTTTACAAATAAGGGGTAAGCCATTTAGAACAGAGACGAGGAAACACATTTTCACACAGGGAGTTGTGAGTCTGTGGAATTCTCTGCTTCAGTGGAGGCCGGTTCTCTGGATACTTTCAAGAGAGAGCTAGACAGGGCTCTTAAAGATAGCGGAGTCAGGGGATATGGGGAGAAGGCAGGAACGAGGTACTAATTGTGGATGATCAGCCATGATCACATTGAATGGCGGTGCTGGCTCGAAGGGCTGAATGGCCTACTCCTGCACCTATTGTCTATTGTCTATTGTCTATTGTCATAAGGAATAGGAGTAGAATGAGGCCATTCGCCCCATCAAGTCTACTCCGCCTTTCAATCATGGTTGATCTATCTCTCCCACCTAACCCCCATTCTCCTGCCTTCTCCCCATAACCCCTGACTCCCGTACTAATCAAGAATCTATCAAGCAGCCTGATCTACAGGCATCCAAACCTCTTCATATGTGGTTCCGAAATCGAGCTCTGGATTACATCTTGATTGCTGCAACCAATTATGTTTCAAACTTTCCGCTTCCCAATAAACACAAAATGGAAAAAGTTATATGAAAGTTGAAGATTGGGTTAAATAAAGAATGATGTGTAAAGAAAATCACTAATCTTCTTAATCTCGCGAAAGGGAACTGGTACAACCCAACCTTCACTGGAAACACATGTTACAAAGAATGTTGTTCAGTCTGACAATATCATGCTGACCCCACCAGAAACGTTCCTGATCTGGTTCCTTTTAACGTTATCTTTTGTTTTCCCCCCTCTCTCTGCTCTGGAAAAGGGGGAAAAGTAATAACAGGGCAGGAATGAGGAATGCAGGAGACAGCCGCCCCTTCTCTGCTTCCCTCCGCCGTTCAAGAGGCTCCGGCTGATCTGAGCGAAAATGTCAAAATCCCCACCTTTGATCCAAATGGAAAAGGAGGTAACGAGAAACAGACAGCGGGAATGTGAGAAAGTTCAGCTCCGTGGAGAGAAGAGGAATTCCAGAAACCAGGACAAAAGTCGGAATCTAAACAGTGCGGGGAAGCTGGGATGAAGGAGGATTCGTAGAGTCATCGAGCATGGACACAGGCCCTTCAGCCCAGCTCTGTCCTCGCCGACCAACATGCTCCATCACAGGATGTTCTTTTAGGAAGGAGATGGGGAGGAATTTCTTTAGTCAGTGGGTGGTGAATCTGTGGAATTCTTTGCCACAAAAGGCTGTGGAGGCCAAGTCAGTGGATATATTTAAGGCCAAGACGGATAGATTCTTGATTAGTACGGGTGTCAAAGGTTATGGGGAGAAGGCAGAAGAATGGGGTTCGGAGGGAAGAGATAGATCAGCCATGATTGAATGAAGGAGTAGACTTGATGGGTCGAATGGCCTAATTCTGCTCCTATCACATATGATCTTATGTGTTTAAGAAGGAACTACAGATGCTGGAAAATCGAAGGTACACAAAAATGCTGGAGAAACTCAGCGGGTGCAGCAGCATCTATGGAGCGAAGGAAATAGGCGACGTTTTGGGCCGAAACCCTTCTTCAGACTCTTCTTCAGACTTCTTCAGTCTGAAGAAGGGTTTCGGCCCGAAACGTTGCTTATTTCCTTCGCTCCATAGATGCTGCTGCACCCGCTGAGTTTCTCCAGCATTTTTGTGCACTTATGATCTTATGATCTACGCTACGCTTTGGAGTGTGGGTGGAAACCGGAGTACTCGGAGAAAACCCACGCGGCCACGGGGAGCACGTACAAACTCCGTACAGACAGCACCCGAGGTCAGGATTGAACCTGGGTCTCTGGTGCTGGAAGGCAGCAACTCTACCGCTGCACCGCCGTGCCGGCCTTAGATAGATACATAGATAGACACAAAAAGCTGGAGTAACTCAGCGGGACAGGCAGCATCCCTGGAGAGAAGGAATGGGTGAAGTTTCGGGTCGAGACCCTTCTTCCGACTGATAGTCAGGGGAGAGGGAGACTAGAGATATGGAGGGGTAAGGTGTGAAAACGCAGAGCAAAGGGGATGCTGACCATGGAAATATAAAATGGTTTTACGTTCCACCTGAGGTTGGTTGAATGACGTTACTCGTCCCAACAACCAGGATGCACCTGTACTGACCGTCACTGGGGCAGATGTCAGGTGGACCTTCCTCTGGAACCCCTGGAAAGCCTCTGGAGCAGATAGAGACCCCAACCTCGTCCTTGTAACCAGCTGCCCAGAACTCTTGAACCACTGCTGACGTTTGTATGTTTAGCTTAGTTTAATATAATTTAGTTTAGTTTAGTTTAGTTTAGTTTAGTTTAGTTTAGTTTAATTAAGTTTAGTTTAGTTGAGTGGAGTGGAGTGGAGTGGACTGGAGTGGAGTGGAGTGGAGTGGACTGGACTGGAGTGGAGTGGAGTGGAGTGGACTGGAGTGGAGTGGAGTGGACTGGACTGGAGTGGAGTGGAGTGGAGTGGAGTGGACTGGACTGGAGTGGAGTTGAGTGGAGTGGAGTGGAGTGGAGTGGAGTGGAGTGGAGTGGAGTGGAGTGGAGTGGAGCTGAGTGGAGTTGACTGGAATTGAGTGGAGTGGAGTGGAGTAGAGTAGAGTAGAGTGGAGTAGAGTGGAGTGGAGTGGAGTGGAGTGGAGTGGAGTTGAGTTGAGGAGTTGAGTGGAGTGGAGTGGAGTAGAGTAGAGTGGAGTGGAGTGGAGTAGAGTAGAGTGGAGTGGAGTGGAGTTGAGTGGAGTGGAGTGGAGTGGAGTTGAGTTGAGGAGTTGAGTGGAGTGGAGTGGAGTGGAGTTGAGTTGAGGAGTTGAGTGGAGTTGAGTTGAGTGGAGTGGAGTGGAGTGGAGTGGAGTGGAGTGGAGTGGAGTGGAGTGGAGTGGAGTGGAGTTGAGTGGAGTGGTGGAGTTGAGTTGAGTGGAGTGGAGTTGAGTGGAGTGGAGTTGAGTTGAGTGGTTGAGTTGAGTGGAGTTGAGTGGAGTGGAGTGGAGTTGAGTTGAGGAGTTGAGTTGAGTGGAGTGGAGTGGAGTGGAGTTGAGTTGAGTGGAGTGGAGTGGAGTGGAGTTGAGTTGAGTGGAGTTGAGTTGAGTGGAGTTGAGTGGAGTGGAGTGGAGCTGAGTGGAGTTAACTGGAGTTGAGTGGAGTGGAGTGGAGTGGAGTGGAGTTGAGTTGAGGAGTTGAGTTGAGTGGAGTGGAGTGGAGTGGAGTGGAGTTGAGTTGAGTTGCGTGGAGTTGAGTGGTTGAGTTGAGTGGAGTGGAGTTGTGGAGTGGAGTGGAGTTGAGTTGAGGAGTTGAGTGGAGTGGAGTGGAGCTGAGTGGAGTTGAGTGGAGTTGAGTGGAGTTGAGTGGAGTTGAGTGGAGTTGAGTGGAGTTGAGTTGAGTGGAGTGGAGTTGAGTGGAGTTGAGGAGTTTATTGACCGAAGAAAGGAAGAGGAGGAGCCAGAGGGCTGAGGGAGAGCTGAGAAGGGGAGGAGACAGCAAGGGCTACCGGAAATTGGAGAAGTCAATGTTTATGCCGCTAGGGTGCAAACTGCCCAAGCGGAATATGAGGTGCTGCTCCTCCAATATCCAGTGGTGCTCACTCTGGCCATGGAGGAGGCCCAGGACAGAGAGGTCGGATTCGGAATGGGAGGGGGAGTTGAAGTGCTGAGCCACCGGGAGATCAGGTTGGTTAAGCGGACCGAGCGGAGGTGTTCGGCGAAACGATCGCCAAGCCTACGCTTGGTCTCACCGATGTAGATCAGCTGATATCTAGAGCAGCGGATGCAATAGATGAGGTTGGAGGAGATGCAGGTGAACCTCTGTCACACCTGGAACGACTGCTTGGGTCCTTGAATGGAGTCGAGGGGGGAGGTAAAGCGACAAGTGTAGCATCTCTTGCGGTTGCAAGAGAAAGTACCCGGGGAGGGGGGGGGGGGGTGCAGGAGGGAAGGGAAGAATTGACCAGGGAGTTACGGAGGGAGCGATCTTTGTGGAAAGCAGACAGGGGGGGAGATGGGAAGATGTGGCGAGTGGTGGGGTCACGTTGGAGGTGGCGAAACTGACGGAGGACTATTTGTTGTATGTGTCGGCTAGTGGGGTGAAAGGTGAGGGGGACTCTGCCCTTGTTAGGAGTGGGGGGATGGGGAGGGAGAGCAGTGTTATGGGGTATGGAAGAGACCCTGGTGAGAGCCTCATCTATAGTAGGGGAGGGGAACCCCCGTTCCCTAAAGAATGAGGACATTTCCGATGCCCTGGTGTGGAACACCTCATCCTGGGAGCAGATAGAAACATAGAAACATATAAAAATAGGTGTAGGTGTAGGCCATTCGGCCCTTCCAGCCTGCACCGCCATTCAATATGATCATGGCTGATCATCCAACTCAGTATCCTGTACCTGCCTTCTCTCCATACCCCCTGATCCCTTTAGCCACAAGGGCCACATCTAACTCCCTCTTAAATATAGCCAATGAACTGGCCTCAACTACCTTCTATGGCAGAGAATTCCAGAGAATCACCACTCTCTGTGTGAAAAATGTTTTCCTCATCTCGGTCCTAAAAGATTCCCCCCTTATCCTTAAACTGTGACCCCTTGTTCTGGACTTCCCCAACATCGGGAACAATCTTCCTGCATCTAGCCTGTCCAACCCCTTAAGAATTTTGTAAGTTTCTATAAGATCCTCCCTCAATCTTCTAAATTCTAGCGAGTCTATCCAGTCTTTCTTCATATGAAACTCCTGACATCCCAGGAATCAGTCTGGTGAATCAGATGCGGCGTAGACGGAGGAATTGGGAGTTGGGGATGGAGTCCTTACAGGAAGCAGGGTGGGAAGAAGTGTAGTTTAGATAGCCATGGGAGTCAGTGGGTTTATAGTGGATGGCTGTCAGAAGTCTATCACCTGCGATGGAGATAGTGAGGTCAAGGTCGGTCAGAAGTCTATCACCTGCGATTCGGTCAGAAGTCTATCACCTGCGAAACATTTCATTCTTTAGTTTAGATTAGTTTATTGTCACGTGTACCGAGGTACAGTGATAAGCTTTTTGTTGCGCACTATCCAGTCAGCGGAAAGACAATACATGATTACAATCGAGCCGTCCACAGTGTACAGGTACAGGATAAAGGGAATAACGTTTAGTGCAAGATAAAGTCCAGTAAAGTCTGATTAAATATAGTCTGAGGGTCTCCAATGAGGTAGATAGTAGCCCAGGACCGCTCTCTAGTTGGTGATAGGATGGTTCAGTTGCCTGATAACACCTGGGAAGAAACAGTGCCTGTTTTTTTAATAAAACTAAGTTCATTACAATTTCAAAGGATGACTACTCTTCCCTAAGGAGAGGTCAATCTAAAGGTTAAGTACATGCAAGAAAGTTTCAAAGAAAAATGTTATCATTGTTGACGGAGTACAGAGTTGACGTGGAAAAGCTTTTCCCACTGAGAGTAGGGAAGCTTCAAACAAGGGGACATGACTTGAGAATTAAGGGACTGAAGTTTAGGGGTAACATGAGGGGGAACTTCTTTACTCAGAGAGTGGTAGCTGTGTGGAATGAGCTTCCAGTGAAGGTGGTGGAGGCAGGTTCGTTTTTATCATTTAAAAATAAATTGGATAGTTATATGGATGGGAAAGGAATGGAGGGTTATGGTCTGAGCGCAGGTATATGGGACTAGGGGAGATTATGTGTTCGGCACGGACTAGAAGGGTCGAGATGGCCTGTTTCCGTGCTGTAATTGTTATATGGTTATATGGTTATATGGTTATTGTCATCTAAATAAAAAGGCACAAAGCGCTGGGGTAACTCAGTGGGTCAGGCAGCTTCTCTGGAGGACAGTGGCTTAGCGGTAGAGTTGCTGCCTCACAGCGCCAGAGACCCGGGTTCGATCCTGGCCACAGGTGCTTGTCTGTACGGAGTTTGTATGTTCTCCCCATGACCTGCGTGGGTTTACTCCCAGATCTTCGGTTTCCTCCCGCGCTCCAAACACGCACAGGTTTGGAGGTTAATTGGCTTGGTGTATGTGTAAAATTGTCCTTAGTGTGTGAAGGGTGGAGTTAATATGCCGGGATCGCTGGTCGGCATGGACTCGGTGGGCCAAAGGGCCTGTTTCCGCGCTCGCTGTATCTCTAACCTAAACTAAACCAGACTAACCATGGACAGGTGACCTCTGAGTTAAGATAATTGGAGGATCTCCAGTGAGGTAAAGAGCCTGTCCCACTTAGGCGATTTTTTTAAGCGACTGCAGGCGACAGTCACAGTCGTAGCGTGATGCCAAAATGGACCCACCCTACGAAAATGTCTACGAGGAGCTACCACCTAGTCGACGTCAAACTACGACAAGATACGTCAACCAGCGACACAATTCCTCACAACCTGCGATGACCTGCGGGAGATCTTTCCTGGTCCGAGAACACTGATGCAATTATTAAGAAAGCACATCAGCGCCTCTACATCCTGAGAAGATTACGGAGAGTCGGTTTGTCAAGGAGGACTCTCTCTAACCTCTACAGGTGCACAGTAGAGAGCATGCTAACCGGTTGCATCGTGGCTTGGTTCGGAAACTTGAGCGTCCAGGAGCGGGAAAGACTACAAAAAGTAGCAAACACTGCCCAGTCCATCATCGGCTCTGACCTCCCTACCATCGAGGGGATCTATCGCAGTCGCTGCCTCAAAAAGACTGGCAGCATCATCAAGGATCCACAACATCCTGGCCACACACTCATCTCCCTGCTACCTTCAGGGAGAAGGTACAGGAGCCTGAAATCTGCAACGATCAGGTTCAGGAATAGCTACTTCCCCACAGCCATCAGGCTATTAAACCTGGCTCGGACAAAACTCTGAATATTCAATTCAATTCAACTTTAATGTCATTGTACAAATACTGAGTATGGGTACAACGAAATGCAGTTTTGCGTCAGTCCGTAGTAGTGCAATATAGAAATTTAAAAAAAAAGAGGATACAGAATAATAAAAAATACAGAATAATTAAACAATGGGGACGGAGGGATCGGAGGAATCTATCGGCGGGACTCCGAGTTCAGCAATGCGACGGTATGATTGTAGAAGCTGTTCCTCATCCTAACTGGTACGAGACCTGAGGCTCCTGTACCGCCTCCCTGATGGGAGGAGGGCAAACAGTCCATGGTTGGGGTGGGAGGGGTCTTTAATGATCTTCCCAGCTCGTTTCAGACACCATTTTCGGTGGAGGGCATCCATGGCAGGGAGCGGGGCACCAATGATGTGCTGTGCGGTTTTCACCACCCGTTGTAGTGCCTTCCTGTCCGCAACAGTGCAGCTGCTGTACCATACCGTGAAGCAGGCGGTCAGGATGCTCTCGATGGTAGAAGTTGGTCAGGATCTGGGGGGACAGGTGGGCTTTCTTGAGCCTCCTCAGGAAGTAAAGGCGCTGCTGTGCCTTTTTGATCAGCTTGGAGGTGTTGAGGGACCAGGACAAATCCTCCGAGATGTGTACCCCGAGGAATTTGTAGCTGGAGACGCGCTCCACCTCAGTCCCTTTTATGTGGATGGGGGTATGTCTGCCCCCTCTGACCTTCCTGAAGTCGACAATAAGTTCCTTCGTCTTCTTGGAGTTGAGGACGAGGTTATTATTGGCACACCAGGTTGTCAGGTGCTGGACCTCCTCTCTGTAGGCTGACTCATCGTTGTCACTGATCAGTCCTACCACCGTGGTGTCGTCAGCAAACTTAATGATGGCGTTGGATCCGTACTTAGGGATGCAGTCGTGGGTGAAGAGGGAGTAGAGGAGAGGGCTGAGCACACAGCCCTGTGGCACGCCGGTGTTCAGTGTTATAGTGGTGGAGGTGAGGTTGTTGACCCTAACAGACTGTGGTCTGTTGGTGAGGAAATCCAGTGTCCAGTTGCAGAGGGAGGTGGAGATGCCAAGCCCGCTGAGTTTGGTGATCAAGCTGGCGGGGATGACAGTGTTGAAAGCGGAGCTGAAATCAATGAACAGCAACCTGATGTAGGAGTTGTTGTTGTCCAGGTGGGTCAGGGCAGAGTGTAGGGCCGCCGATATGGCGTCCTCTGTAGACCTGTTGGCCCGGTAGGCAAACTGATGGGGGTCCAGTGTGGGGGGGAGGCTGGCTTTGAGGTGAGCCAAGATCAGCCGCTCAAAGCACTTAGCAATGACAGGGGTGAGTGCCACTGGGCGGAAATCGTTGAGACTCCCTGTGGCTGACTGTTTGGGCACTGGCACAATGGTTGATGTCTTGAGGCAAGTGGGGACAACACCCTGGGCCAGTGAGTGATTGAAAATGTCAGTAAAGACTGGGGATAGTTGTCCAGCACATGCCCTAAGCACCCGGCCAGGGATGCCATCGGGGCCGGCAGCTTTGCGCTCATTCACCTTGCTCAGTGCATCTTATACAGCAGAGGTGGAGAGACTGAGGGGTTGTTCATTTGGGGGTGGAGCAACTTTGATGGCTGGGGTTTTGTTATCCCGGTCAAAGCGAGCATAGAAATGGTTTAGCTCGTCAGGAAGGGTGGCGTTGTCTGGGGGAGGGGTGTTAACTTTCTGGTAATCGGCAAGGGATTTGATTCCTTGCCACATGCGCCTGGGGTCAGAGTTGTTATGGAAGTGCTCCTCAATCCGCCGTTTGTGATTGAGTTTGGCATTCCTAATTCCCATTTTCAGATTGGCCCTGGATGAGCTGTATCCCTCAGCGTCGCCAGATCTGAAAGCGGCATCGCGAGCCTTCAGTAGGAGTCTGACCTCCCTGCTCATCCACGGCTTCTGGTTAGGGAAGGTCTTTATTTCTTTGTGGGTAGTGACATTATCGGTGCAGAATTTTATATAGTCCATAACTGTTGAGGTGTATGAGTTGATGTCCACTTGTGAATTGAAGGTGGACTGGGTAGCAAACAGACTCCAGTCTGTCTGCTGAAACTGCTGCTGTAAAACAGAGACAGCCCCCTCAGGCCAGACCTTCACTGTCCTCGTGGTAGGTTTCACACGTCTGATCAGAGGTGTGTATTTGGGGAGCAGGAACAGAGAGAGGTGGTCAGACTGACCAAGGTGGGGGAGGGGGAGGGCTTTGTAGGCTTCAGTAATATTAGTGTAAACTAAGTCCAGAATATTGTTTCCTCTGGTTGGGCAGGAAACATGCTGATGGAACCTGGGGAGTACAGTTTTAAGGTCGGAGTGGTTGAAAAATCACCCGCAACAATAAATGCCCCCTCTGGGTGAGCAGATAGATGTTTGCTGATAGCAGCTTGCATATGAATAGTAAGATTAAACGAGAACTTACCAGTTTGAAGTTTGATCGTTATTTTATGAGGAGTACGTTGAGGGATTACGTGAAGAACCCCGCCAGGACGCATGCGTGTCATTCTTCAAAGCAGCGGTGTGAAATCACAGATAACTGTAATGACTTAAACATAGTAAGATTAGAGAAGAAATACCAGTTGAGTATATGATCATGGGTGGGAGCAGAGGGCACGTATTCCCTCAACGTACTCCTCATAAAATAACGATCAAACTTCGAACTGGTAAGTTCTCGTTTAATCTTTCTATTTTACTTCGGAGTCACGTGAGTGACTACGTGAAGATTTCAAAGCTCTGTGATTTCATGCCGTGGAAACAAGTCCATGCATCACATCTGCCTTAATGACTGTAGGAGGAATTGTGTCAACATAATTTAGACATGAAACCGACATTGAAATCCATGAAATTTATTAACACAAAATTATAGCCCCTATTTATGGGGTAAATTAAATTACAGAACTTAAAATTGTTTCTGCAAACGTTCCAGGTTTAATGACTGGTTTATGATAAAATAGTTGGAATGTTTTTTCCCCTGACCATGCTGCTGCCTTGAGGATTTGGTCCATTGGTACATCCAACTGCATAGCTGCCGATGTAGCTGCAGCCCTGGTGGAATGAGATTTTAAAATAGTAGTATCCACCCCAGCCTGTGTTAGCACCTGTTTCAGCCATCTTGAGATGGTCTGGACCGTCACTCTTTTGTGTGGTTGCTAGTGGCTGACCAAAAGTACCTTCTCATTGCCTCTGATGATTTTCGTGTTCTCCATGTATAACGACAAATGTCTTATTATACAGAGACGATCATCTGTTGGGTAAGACCTAAATTCTATATTGAGGCCTGCTGATCCCTGTCTGTTCTGCTTTACTAATTCATAAATATGAAACGTAATATTTTCAGATGAAGAAGTCATGTTGTCCAGTCTTAATTTATGTAGTGACTGTACCCTTTGTGCCGTGACCAATGCCATTAGCATGACTGTTTTTAATGTCAGTCTATGTAGGGACAGAGCTGTTGCTGGAGACCAATTCCTGAGCATCTTCAGGACAATACTCACATCCCATATTTGAGAGTACCTGGTTCTTGGGGGATTGGTATTAAAGATTCCCCTCATAAGTTTAGTTACCAGTGGGTGAGTCCCAACAGAGTGACGCTCTGTTCCTTGCCATAAATAAGTTGATAGGGCACTTCTGGTGCAGTTGATGGCACTATAACTGAGCCCCTCATCATAATGGAGGCCTGCCAGATATTCCAGAACAGACGGGATGTTCATATCTCTGTAGGCGATGCTGTGTTTGTGACAATACATCTCCCACTTCCTGATATAGACCAGATACTGTTTTTTGGTGGACTGTCTGTGGCCCGCCGAAATCATGTTCACTGTTCGGTCCGTCAGTCCCAGCTGTAGTAGAGGTATTTTTAAACTCTACAAATTAATAAATTCAAATAGTTATGGCATGGGTGGCTATCGCTAGTTACGGGATGAACCAATAAGTCTGCTCTATTCGGGATGGTGATACATGGTTCTAATACCATGTTTAATACCACTGGGAACCATGGTTGAGTAGGCCAATCGGGTACTACCAAAATACCAGACGCAGAGTCTTGCTGTATTTTCCTTAATACCCGACTGATGAGGCAGAAAGGAGGGAATGCATAAATAAACAATTTCCCCCAATGCAGCGAAAATGATTCTGTCGCCGCTGCCCCAGGGTCTGGTTCCCACGAAACATAGTTTGATAACTGGTGATTAAGCCTGGATGCGAATAGATCGATATCTGGTGTTCCATATCGTGCTGTAATATCAGCAAATACTTTTTTATTCAACATCCATTTGGTGTTTTCATTAAATTTGCGTGACCTGGTGTCTGCCACTAAATTTAGTTTACCTGGTAGGTAAGTAGCTGATATCCAAATATCTCTCTGGATACGCCATTGCCAAATTGTATTAGCCAGATTGTCACATGATGTCGATTTGTTTCCACCCATGTGGTTGATATATGCTACCATGGTGGTATTGTCAATCTGTAGTCTAACATGCTGGTGATATGACCCAGTACAATATGACTTTAGGCCATAGAATGCACCCAACATTTCCAGGTAGTTTATGCCTAGTGTTAGTAATAATGATGCCTCCTAAGCAGTCCATCTACCTCCACAGCTGGAGATGGAATTGGTGGCACCCCAACCAAGTGCACTGGCATCAGTTTGTAGCACCATAGAAGGGTTGCTGATAATGATTGGATTGAAACAAAGCCAAATGTTATCTATCCACCATTTTAGTTCCATTATAGCTTTGATTGGTAGCTTCATTGGTCTGTCAAAATGACCAGCATTGATTTTGAGTGCTTGTATTTTTGCTCTCTGCAAATTTTGGTAATGTAAAGGTCCAAATTGTGTGGCTGGAAAAGCAGCCACCATTTTGCCAATTACTTTTGCTACCAATCTGATGGACGGTTACTGATGTCAATGAGGTTATTGCAAGCCTCTATTATGTCTATAGCCTTTCCCTTTGGCAAAGTCACCAGCGTGTGAACTGAGTCAATGGTGAACCCCAAATAGTCCATAGTAGTGGAAGGCGTTAATTTAGATTTAACTGGATGGATAATGAACCCCAGTTTTTCAAATAATTGTTTTGTGGCTGTTACAGTTTGTTTGGCCAATTCCAAAGTTTTGCTCACAATTAGTATGTCATCTAGATATGCCATGACCATGTGTTTTCGTTTCCGTAGAAACGCTAGGGCTGGTTTCAAAATTTTTGTGAACAGCCTGGGGGCTGATGTTAACCCATTTGGCAGCGCTCTATACTGCCAGTGCTGTCCCATCCAGTTGAATTTTAAGTAACATCTGTGGTCACCTCGTATAGGCACTGAATAGTAAGCATCTTTTAAATCGATGCTAGCCATGAAGTAACCTTTGGAAATCAATTGTTTAGCAGTAACAAAGGTTTCCATTTTAAAATGAATATATTGTACAAATGTATTCAATTTGGTCAGATCTATGATGATGCGACAACCACCATCTTTTTTGTTTTTGGTAAAGATATTGGACACGAATTCTAGCGGTTCGTGTTGGGATTTTTCAATTACCCCTTTTGCGTAAAGCCG
The DNA here is from genome assembly GCF_010909765.2 of Amblyraja radiata. Classification (NCBI taxonomy): domain Eukaryota; kingdom Metazoa; phylum Chordata; class Chondrichthyes; order Rajiformes; family Rajidae; genus Amblyraja; species Amblyraja radiata. The sequence goes on along the minus strand of NC_045959.1, from coordinate 114,568,192 downwards.
CTCCAGTTCAGCATGCGCTTCTGATTTTTCTTTACCGGAAAGTACGAACATTCGGTTCGGTATAGGTTGAACTGGAGGGCTGTACTTGTGTATAAATTCTATTGTATATTCCTGGATACTGCTTAAAATATAAGTATCGGTAGTTAACATACTCCATGCATCCAGAAAGGAGTGTAATCTCCCCCCAACCTCCATGCTCCCTGCAATTTGTAGGGAACCAGACCCACCTACCTCCATAGTTACCAGTGGCAGGTTTACTTCTTTTTGTAAATCATTCGTTGATGTTGAGGCGTCGGTGTCTGGGTTTGTGGTTTGGTTGATGTTGGAGGTTTGCGTATCTTCCAAGAAGGCCGGCCTGGGCCATGGCCTAAAAAAGACTCATGTTCGGTGTACCGGACCTTCGAGCTTTCACCAGTCGGTCTTGTTCTACTGGTGGGTGCGTAAGGGTGCTGTCTATGGCCGTAGTGGGTTTTTGATGAAGTCCCTTTTATGAGTCCCAGGGTTTTTGCTTCCTCATCGAGCTCCTTGACTTGCTTTGATAGGTTACCTCCAAATAGTAGTATTGGTGGTTTTATGTTTCCAGGTTTGCACAGACCCGCGAATTTCGGGTTTAAAGTAGGTCGGATGTCACTCTTCCTGATGCTGTTTATCTCATATTGAGTGTTGCAAAGCAGTGCCAGTGCATCCTGTTGGTCCTGGGACATGTCCTTCTCATCCACTGTGCGGGCGAATGCTGTTATCCCTGCTGTTAGGAGTTTTAATACCTTTTGGAGTTTGATATCCATGCCTCTAACTCCTATTCCAATATGTTTCCATATACAAGTATTTACTACAGGAACATTCAGGGATATACAGTTACCTTGCCGTGGTGTCCAATACAGCCTGTTCTTGTAGCTGGTTAAAGGACATATAATCTATACTGGCAGCTAGTTTTTGCTCCAGGTTTTGGCCAGTCTGGTCTGGCTGTATGAAGTTGGACACCATGTCCAGTAGATTTTCACGTTCCTGCACACTTGATTTCTCTTCTGCAAACCCAGTACTGACTCCCAGTGCTCCCCTCTGATGAGGTAGATGCACTGTGCAGCCCTACAAGAGGTGCTGCTGTGGGTTTTACATAGAGCCCACAGTGACTCGACTCCATCTCCCGGAGCCTGTCACGTTGGAGCAAATGCTCCACACACCGCTCCATCCGGCTCCAGCGCTCACGGTCGCTGGCCGCCCGCGGCTGCTCAAAGTCGGACTCATCTGAGTCCACGACTTTGTTAGTTTTTTGTCTTGCCTTACCGCCCGGCCGCGGAGTGGATCTGGCCGGTGCGGAGGCGACATCGGGCACAGCTGATCCCATTATAGGTGATTCAAGTGCCGCTGGCCGCTGCTGGCTGCCCGCTACTCCGCGGTCCTCCCCCACCAGCTTTGTGGCAGCCCTTGTTGCTTTCTTCGACTTGTCCATGCTCCCCACCTATAAATCGGTATGGGAAACACAAAAAGACCGCAGAGTAACTCTTACCTGCAGGTTCCGGCTTTTAAACTGCTGCTGCGGGGGAACGTCGTTCCACCCCACCTGACTGTTCGCAATGCGTGTAGCGATATGACACGCATGTGTCCTGGCGGGGTTCTTCACGTAGTCACTCACGTGACTCCGAAGTAAAATAGCCCATTATCTGTTATTTGCACTTTATCAGTTTATTTATTCATGTATGTATATATTTATATAATGGTATATGGACACACTGATCTGTTTTGTAGTCAATGCCTACTATGTTCTGTTGTGCTGAAGCAAAGCAAGAATTTCATTGGCCTATCAGGGACACATGACAATAAACTCTCTTGTATATTGAATCTTGAATCTTGAACCTACGACCACACAGACGACAACCTACGACAACCGAAGTCAACTTACATCCACCCGCTATGAGCTACGACAAGCTACGACCCTGTCGGCGACAACTGAAGACAATTCAGTCGCAGGTACCTGTTGCCGGTTGACGTAGGTTGACGTAGGTAGTCGCCGATGGAATTCACTGTGGTCAGCGCCCGGCGACAACCAACATCACCTGGCGACAACCTGTGACATCGGTGAGACCAAGCGGAGGCTGGGCGATCGTTTCGCCGAACACCTCCGCTCGGTCCGCAATAACCAAGCTGACCTCCCGGTGGCTCAGCACTTCAACTCCCCCTCCCATTCCCCATCTGACCTCTCTGTCCTGGGTCTCCTCCATGGCCAGAGCGAGCAACACCGGAAATTGGAGGAGCAGCACCTCATATTCCGCTTGGGGAGTCTGCATCCTGCGGGCATGAACATTGAATTCTCCCAATTTTGTTAGCCCTTGCTGTCTCCTCCCCTTCCTCAGCCCTCGGGCTGTCTCCTCCCATCCCTCAGCCCTCGGGCTCCTCCTCCTCCTTTTTCCTTTCTTCTCCCCGCCACCCCCCCATCAGTCTGAAGAAGGGTTTCGGCCCGAAACGTTGCCTATTTCCTTCGCTCCATAGATGCTGCTGCACCCGCTGAGTTTCTCCAACATTTTTGTGTACCGACAACCTGTGACATCCTGGCGACAACCTACAACAACCTACGACGGGAGAAGACAGGCAACGTCAAGCCCACAGTTGCCGAAAGGTTTTGAACATTTCAAAATCCAGCGGCCACAAGAAAAGAAGTTACGACACTCGAGGAGACAACTCACGACAATACAGGCGTCACCCCGCGACCATGTGGCGACAGCCTATTTTCTGGTTGTCACGGAAAAAATCGCCTAAGTGCGACAGGCCCTGTAGGCGTTAGTTCTGGACTGCTCTCTTCCTATCGACTGGAGAGCGGTCCTGAGCTCTCTGGCTTCCAACACAGAGTGTAAAATTCTAGGAAAGGTTGCAAGAAAGGTTTCCGTAAGCAGAGCAAGCCCATATGTCTGTAGCCTCAGGCTTGAGTTTTTCTCCTGTCTCCAGAGGTAGATGTTTCACACCAGGCCTTCTGGCTGAGTCTGGGTATTTGCCGCTGAGAACGGCCGTGTGTGAGTCATCGTTTTCTGCCTTTTGTTCTCGGGAACTGTAATACGCAGAAATGTCCCTCGACAGCCAAGCAGAAACTCTTTTTTTTGCAAATGGCAACCGGCAAATCTTTTCCAGAGGGCTTTAGTTCCCGAGTGAAAAAAATATATCTTAACTCCGCGCAGATTAAAAAAACGAGGAGATACTTCACAGTCGGTCAAAAGATGGATGGAGGTGCCAGGAGCCGCAGAAATGTGGAATCTTCAGCAAAAAACACAAAGTATTAGTGTGCGGGACACTGTGAACGGCTCGATTGTAATCATGTGTTGTCTTTCCGCTGGCTGGGTAGCACGCAACAAAAAAGCTTTTCACTGTACCTCGATACACGTGACAATAAACTAAACTGAACTGAACTAAACAGAAAGCTAATGGAATGTTGGCCTTCATAACAAGAGGATTTCAATTTAGGAGTAAAGAGGTTCTTCTGCAGTTGTATAGGGCTCTGGTGAGACCACATCTGGAGTATTGTGTACAGTTTTGGTCTCCTAATTTGAGGAAGGGCATCCTTGTGATTGAGGCAGTGCAGCGTAGGTTCACGAGATTGATCCCTGGGATGGCGGGACTGTCATATGAGGAAAGATTGAAAAGACTAGGCTTGTATTCACTGGAGTTTAGAAGGATGAGGGGGTATCATATAGAAACATATAAAATTATAAAAGGACTGGTCAGGCTAGATGCAGGAAAAATTTTCCCAATGTTGGGCGAGTCCAGAACCAAGGGCCACAGTCTTAGAATAAAGGGGAGGTCATTTAAGACTGAGGTGAGTAAAAACCTTTTCACCCAGGGAGTTGTGAATTTATGGAATTCACTGCCACAGAGGGCAGTGGAGGCCAAGTCACTGGATGGATTTAAGAGAGAGTTAGATAGGGGCTAGTGGAGTCAAGGAATATGGGGAGAAGGCAGGATTGGGCTAATTATTTATTTATTTATCTGTTTATTTATTTGTTTATTTATTTATTTTAACTAAAAATATTTATTCAAATATTAAAATATCCCTTTCCATCCGCACCCGGGCACAGACGTATCCCCGGAAAACGGGCAGGCAGCCGGCTCGAGTAGAGCCCTCCACCGCCTGGCGCCGTGACTCACGGATGGCCAGCTTGGCCAGGCCCAGGAGCAACCCAACCAGGACATCTTCAGCCCTACCCTCTCCCCTACCATGAGGATGGTGGGTGAGAAGTCCAGCCAGAAGGCAAGGAGCAGCCCCTTTAGGTATTCAAACAGTGGCTGCAGCCTCACACACTCCATGTACACGTGGTACACAGACTCTTCCAGCCCGCAACAGTGGCAGGCGGCTGGCGAGTCTGTGAACCGCGAGAGAAACAGGTTGCAGGGAACACCTCGGTGCAATACCCTCCACCCCAGGTCCCCAATGTAGAGGGGGAGAATCCCTGTGTAGAGGGACCCTCACCGGGGGGCCCCCCTCGTGACCGGAAGGCAACACCGACCGCCCCTAGTGTCTGGACTGTGGACCAGGGAGAGGAAGTGCACGGTGTGGAGGAGGAGCCTGTACAGGACACGCCTCCCTGCGTCTCGGAGGGAGACGAAGGGTGTCGAGGAAAGGCGGCTCAAATTGTGTGGGACCGGCTCCCGGGATGGATTACTGCGCCTGGGTCCGATGAGTACTTCCGGCTGAGCGGGGGCTTGCTCAACCACAAGTACTCCACACGTTTGAGCCCCCCCGACACCCGGTGGGGCGGGACAAGGTCCGGCTGCTCTCACGCCCGGGCCGTCACCCTCCGCCGGGTGGGATTGGGTTATTGGTAGGGGACGATCAGCCATGATCACACTGAATGGCGGTGCTGGCTCGAAGGGCTGAATGGCCTCCTCCTGCACCTATTTTCTATGTTTCTATGAACTGAATACTGAACAGCTGTAGTCAAAGTCAAATTTATTCGTCACATACACCCGAAGGTGCAGTGAAATGAATTTGCCAGCAGCGATACACTTAAAAAGAACACACAATACACAATAAGATTTAACACAAACATCCACCGCAGCATTCTTCACTGTGGTGGAAGGCAACAAATTTCAGCCTTTGTTCACCCGTGTTCGGGGCCTTGAACTTTCCGTAGAGTTGCTGCCTCGCAACGCCCGACTCCTGGGTTCGATCCTGACTACGGCTGCTGTCTGTATGGAGTTTGTACGTTCTCCCCTTGACCTGCGTGGGTTTCGACCGTGAAGACGATACACGATTACCCTGAAGGGTAGTGCTATTGTACGGGGATCGCTGGTCGGTATGGACTCGGTGGGCTAAAGGGCATGTTTCCACACTGTAAAGGGCCTGTCCCACCAGCATGCGATAGCATTCAGATTCAGATTCAGATTCAGAAAACTTTATTGTCTGTCGTAACAGAAAATCTTCTTTGACGTGGCTCAACATACAACCAGGACAATGTACTGATAAGCAGTCATACAACACAGAATTCTGCGAGCACACACAGTGTGTATAGATCTTAAAAGCAAGTATAAAGATTAGAAACTGTAAAAATAGACAAGATAAAAGTTGTGGATACGTGTAAAGTGACAGTACGTCAGGGTTAATTTGTCCCTTGTTCATTTTTTATTTAAGCTATTTATGGCACTGGGTATGCATGAGTTTTTGTGGATGTTTTTCTTGGATAGGGGGACTTTATATCGGCGGCCTGATGGCAGAAGTTGGAAGGACTTGTGCAGGGGGTGGGTGGGATCCTGTGTAATGAGGTTGGCTTTCCTTTTAACTGCCTGGGTGTGGAGTACTGATAATTGATTTTGAGTTTTGCCAGTTATTTTGCTTGCTTGATTAATGATCCGGGAAAGCTTTGATTTGTCTTTGACAGAGGTGAGGGTGAACCAGGATGTGATGTTAAAGGTGAGTACAGATTCTATAAGTGATTTATAGACAGCTGTTAAAATGTCCTGTCTGACATCAAAGCTCCTGAGTTTCCTCAGCAGGAACAGGCGTTGCTGTGCCTTCTTGTACAAAGAGTCTGTGTGCTGGGAGAAGGACAGGCGGGTGTCAATCTCTGTGCCCAGGTATCTAAAGGCCTCTACCTGCTCAACTGTCTGCCCATTCAGCCTCAGAGGTTCAAAGAGAGGTTGGGGGGAAGATGTTCGCCTCCCCCCACAACACAGCTCCTTGGTCTTGGAGATGTTAAGCTCCAGAGAGCTCTCTTTGATCCACAGCATCAGGGTGTTGACCTGCTGATAGTAGGCAGCCAGAGAAGTGTGATCCTTGATGTGGGCCACCAGGGCCATATCGTCTGCATACTTAACAAGGGAAATGTCACTGTTATTGTTTGTTATGTTGTTTGTGTAGATGGAAAATAAAATCGGTGATAAAACACAACCCTGGGGGACACCAGTGTTTAAAATCATGTTCTTGGCATAGCATGCGTCTAGCGTGACCAAACGTGGTCGCTTGAGGCGTACGGCCTCGCGGGGCCGGTCCCACTTCGATCGCCGGGGGCGTATGGAGTTGTGCGGGGCTGGTCCCGACATCACGCGGGGCTCCAAAAATCTTGCACTGCCCGAAAATCCCACGCGACAACGGCCTGTCAGCCCGCAGCCGCTTTGAGGCCGTACGCAACGTCTCGACGGGCGTACGCAGTGTCTTGACGTCGTACACAGCATCTCGATGGCGTACGACTAGCGCGTGGCATTGCGCGATGACGTCACCGCCCGGCGTGCCGTTGCGTGATGACGTCACCGCCCGACGCCGTGCGACGTCCAAATTCCGTCGGCCCGCCTCCTGCCCAGCTGATTGGTGAGTATGATGTCGGGACCAGCCCCGCACAACTCCAGACGTCTCCGCGGTTGGAAGTGGGACCGGTCCCGCGAGGCCGTACGCCTCAAGCCACCACGTTTGGTCGCGCTAGACGCATGCAATCGCATGCTGGTGGGACACGCCCTTTACTCTGAAGTCTAACACCTAAAGTAATGTCTAAAAGTATTGCCGTGTCTCAGCATCTCTGGAGAGCCAGGCCCTTCGGCCCAATGGCCATACTGACCAAGATGCCCCATCAACACTATTCCCACCCACCCACTTTTGGCTCATATCCCTCTAAATCTTAACTGCCCATGTATCTGTATCTTTTAAATGTTGTTATAGTACCAGCCTCAACTACCTCCTCCGGCACCTCGTTCCATGCACCCAGCTCCCTCTGTGTGAAAATGTTGCCCCTCATGTTCCTATTAAATCTTTCCCCTCTCACCTTAAACCTATGTCCCCTGGTTCTTGATTCCCTTTCTCTTGGTAAAAGGCGGGCACAGTGGCACAACGGTAGAGTTGTGCCTCTCAGCGCCAGAGACCCCGACTACAGGTGCTGTCTGCATGGAGTTTGCACGATCTCCCTGTGACCACGTGGGTTTTCCACAGGTGCTCCGGTTTCCTCCCACACTCCAAAGACATGCATGTTTGTGGGTTCATTGGTTTTGGTAAAATTCTAAATTGCCCCTACTGCACAGGGTACTGCTAATGTACGGGGATCATTGGCCGGCACGGACTCGATGGGCCGAAGGGCCTGTTTCCGCGCTTTATCTCTAAACTAAACTAAACTAAACTAAACTAGAGAGACGTACATTGTGAAGCCAGAGGAGAGGATGGGGATGGAAGGGGATGGTGGAACAGGCAAAGTGGTGTGGGGAAATGCGGGCACCCCCAAGTAGGGCACAGAGAAGAAGGGGAGAGAATAAAGGAGAGGGGGGGGGGGGGGGGTAGGGAGAAAGGTACCCTCAGTAACAAGGAGGTCAAGTTCACATAGTTCACAAAAGTCATTGACCAGAATGAAAAGAAAGTCATGGAGTGATACATTGTTGGAGCAGGCCCTTCGGCCCAACTTACCCGCACCGGCCAACATGTCCCAGTTACACTAGTCCAATCTGACTGTGAATGGCCCATATCCCTCCAAACCAGCCCTATCCATGTACCTGTCTAGATGTTTCTTAAACATTGTGATAGTCCCTGCCTCAACTACCTCCTCTAGTTTGGTTTAGTTTAGACATACAGCGCAGAAACAGGCCCTTCGGCCCACCGAGTCTGCACCGACCAGCGATCCCCGCACACTAATACTAACCGACACACGCTAGTGACAATTAACATTTATGCCGAGCAAATTTACCTGTACGTCTCTAGAGCGTGGAAGGAAAGCGAAGATCTCGGAGAAAACCCACGCAGGTCACGGGGAGAACGTACAAACTCCGTACAGACAGCGCCCGGAGTCGGGATCGAACCTGTGTCTCCGGCTGCAAGCGCTGTAAGGCAGCAAATCTACCGTGCCTCCTCTGGCATCTTGCTCCATACACACACCACCCTTTGTGTAAGGTGGAAACTATAGTGGTATTTAAGATGCTTTTGAATGGACACATGAAAGTGCAAGGAATGGAGGGATAAGGATGATGTGAGTCCCACCGCAAATTGGAGGAGCACCACCTCATATTTCGCTCGGGCAGTTTACACCCCAGCGGTACGAACATTGACCTCCAATTTCAGGTAGTCCCTGCTTTTTCCTTCCTTCCCCTCCCCTTCCCAGCTCTCCCACTGTCTCCGCCTTCCTTTCTTCTTCCCGCCCCCCCCCCCCCCCCCCCCACATCAGTCTGAAGAAGGGTCTCGACCCGAAACGTCACCTATTCCTGCCCTCCATAGATGCTGCCTCACCCGCTGAGTTTCTCCAGCATTTTTGTCCACAGGAGAGAACTCCATACAGATAGATGAGAGATGGTCTTGGCATCATGTTTCGCATGGACATTGTGGGCCGAAGCAACTGCATTTCTGTTGAACTAACTGTTCAACGTTCTATGTTCTACGTACTAAACCTTTCCTATCTACCTAAGACCATAAGACTTAAGAGGAGCAGAATTAGGCCATCGAGCCTTAAAATCAAAGGCCTGGATAGAGTGGATGTGGAGACAATGTTTCCACTAGTTAGAGAGCATCGGGCCCAGAGGGCACAGCCTCAGAATAAAGGAGAAGAGGAGGAATTTCTTTAGAGAGGAGATGAGGAGGAATTTCATTTGTCAGAGGCTGAGGACTTCTGTGGAAGGCTCTGGAGGCCAAGTCATTGGGTATTTTTTAAGCGGAGATTAACAGGTTGTAGATTGGTAAAGTTACAGAGATACGTACATAGACAATAGGTGCAGGAGTAGGCCCTTCGGCCCTTCGAGCCAGCACCACCATTCAATGTGATCATGGCTGATCATCCACAATCAGTACCCCGTTCCTGCCTTCTCCCCATACCCCTTGATTCCGCTAGCCCTAAGAGCTCTATCTAACTCTCTTTTGAAAGCATCCAGTAAATCGGCCTCCACTACCTTCTGAGGCAGAGAATTCCACAAATTGACAGCCCTCTGTGTGGAAAAGTTTTTCCTCATCTCATTTCCAAATGAGCCAGGTTCTGGACTCCCCAACATCAGGACCATGTTTCCTGCATCTAGCCTGTACATTAATAATGTTATATGTTTCTATAAGAACCCCTCTCATCCCTCTAAATTCCAGTGCATACAAGCCTAGTCTCATTTCTTTCATCATCATTCTTTCATCCAGCCATCCCGGGAATTAACCTCGTGAACCTACTGTAAGTTGCACTCTCTAAGTTGTCAAAAGTTACGGGGAAAAGGCAGGAGAATGGGGTTGAGAGGGAAAGATAGATCAGCCACGATTGAATGGCGGAGTAGACTCGATGGGCCGAATGGCCTAATTCTGCTCCTGTGACTTTAGAACTTCTGAACTTCTGAACTTCTGAAGCTCAATGTTAACCCAGCAGCTCTTATATTAATTACAGGTCGGTGGGATGAGTTTTATTTTTGTTTCTATTGTATAACGGAGTTCTTCAAAGCTATCATTTTCAGTTCATTGTTGAAGAGTCAAGGAAGCAGACTTTTTATTGGCAGTAACATTGCTACATCAGCTGGTGACCACGTGCCAAAGACCAGAAGAGGCAGATTAAACAATGATTCACCTGCTTCAGTGTCGCAGTTTGAGTTTTTGCCTAAAAGCATTCAAACTGAAAGTCTGAAGAAGGGACTCGACCCGAAACGTCACCGATTCCTTCGCTCCATAGATGCTGCCTCACCCGCTGAGTTTCTCCAGCATTTTTGTGTAAACTGAAAGTAGTTTTAGTTTAGAGAAAATAGTTTTAGGTTAGAGACACAGCGCGGAAACAGGCCCTTCAGCCCAGCGGGTCCATGCCGACCAGCGATCCCCGCACATTAACACCATCCTACACACACTAGGGACAATTTTTACATTTATACCGTCAAGTTACCTACAAACCTGCACGGCTTTGGAGTGTGGGAGGAAACCGAAGATCTCGGAGAAAACCCACGCGGGTCACGGGGAGAACGTACAAACTCCTTACAGACAGCACCCATAGTCGGGATTGAACCCGGGCCTCCGGTGCTGCAAATGCTGTAAGGCGGCAACTCTACCGCTGCGCCACTGTGATCGCCCTACTAACTCTTCAGCTCATGTTGAATCCGACATAAATTAGACCAATATAGGCACTGAGAGGCAACCTCTCAAATCAAAACTGATTTAAACATTGTATTGCAATGTGGGATGCTTGGTGGCAGCGGTAGAGTTGCTGCCTCACGGTGCCAGGGACCCGGGTTCGATCGCGACTACGGGCGCTGTCTGTACGGAGTTTGTACCTTCTCCCTAGGACCGCGTGGGTTTTCTCCAGGTGCTCCAGTTTCCTCACACACTCTTAGAAACATAGAAACATAGAAACATAGAAATTAGGTGCAGGAGTAGGCCATTCGGCCCTTCGAGCCTGCACCGCCATTCAATATGATCATGGCTGATCATCCAACTCAGTATCCCGTACCTGCCTTCTCTCCATACCCTCTGATCCCCTTAGCCACACGGGCCACATCTAACTCCCTCTTAAATATAGCCAATGAACTGGCCTCGACTACCCTCTGTGGCAGGGAGTTCCAGAGATTCACCACTCTCTGTGTGAAAAAAGTTCTTCTCATCTCGGTTTTAAAGGATTTCCCCCTTATCCTTAAGCTGTGACCCCTTGTCCTGGACTTCCCCAACATCGGGAGCAATCTTCCTGCATCTAGCCTGTCCAACCCCTTAAGAATTTTGTAAGTTTCTATAAGATCCCCTCTCAATCTCCTAAATTCTAGAGAGTATAAACCAAGTCTATCCAGTCTTTCTTCATAAGACAGTCCTGACATCCCAGGGATCAGTCTGGTGAACCTTCTCTGCACTCCCTCTATGGCAAGAATGTCCTTCCTCAGATTTGGAGACCAAAACTGTACGCAATACTCCAGGTGTGGTCTCACCAAGACCCTGTACAACTGCAGTAGAACCTCCCTGCTCCTATACTCAAATCCTTAAGACGTACAGGTTTTTTGTAGTTTAATTAGGTTCGGTAAAAATAGTAAATTGACCCTAGTGTGTGTAGGGTGGTGTTAATGTGCGGGGATCGCTGGTCGGCACGGACTCGATGGGCTGAAGGGCCCGTTTACACGTGTATCTCTGCACTAAACTAAATCCTGCAAAAACAAAATGATTTCCTGTTCCGAAAAGACATCCCTGATCCACCAGAAATCGGTTTTCCACCGCCTCATTTAATCCGGATATAATTACGAGTGTACACTTGAATCCCCCCCCCCCCAACCCTCCCTGGAAGTCCCTCCGAAAATGTGGCCCCTAGGCCGGGTGAGGCGGCCCATCTCCACCTCATCGGGACTTCCGCGGCCGGTCGGCGGGTGGAATTTGACCCCTGCGGCCGGGGCTTTGGAACCGCGGCCCGGCCTGAGCCGACAGATCCGTTCCCATCGCCGACTTCCGAGGCCGGACTCTGAGGGGCGGTATCTCGGCCCCCCGCCGGCATAGGCGGAACGTCCCGGTGCCGTTGGACTCCGCTCAGAGGCTGAGACCTCTGTTGGTCCGGCAACGTGGATAATCCGGCAAGGCTCGGGAACCAAGGGTGCCGGAAAATCTGTGGTGGATCTCTATAGGTTTAGGCTATGGTTTATTATTGTCATGTGTACTCAATGTAGTGAAAAGATTTGTCAGGGGTTGTGGGGAGAAAGCAGGACAATAGACAATAGACAATAGATGCAGGAGTAGGCCATTCGACCCTTCGATGTGATCGTGGCTGATCATCCTCAATCAGTACCCCGTTCCTGCCTTCTCCCCGTATCCCCTGACTCCGCTATCTTCGAGAGCCCTATCTAGCTCTCTCTTGAAAGTATTCAGAGAACCGGCCTCCACCGCCCTCTGAGGCAGAGAATTCCACAGACTCACCACTCTCTGTGATAAAATGGGGTTAGGAGGGAGAGATAGATCAGCCATGATTGAATGGCGGAGTAGAATTGATGGGCCGAATGGCCTAATTCTACTCCTATCACTTATGACATGACCTTACCCCGAGATTTCATTCAGCATTGTCCTGACTGACATAATCAGAGCCTTGTCCCACCCCGGTCATTCCTTCTTCTCCCCGCTCCCATCCGGCAGAAGGTACAGGCACACCACCAGACTCAGGAACAGCTTCTTCCCCTCTGTTAATGATAGGGTTTCTGCTCCTATCACTTATCACCTCAAACAGATACAATCAAGTCTAACTCAGTGAATTAGGTGGAGCCAAGCGGAACTTCTCAGTATTGTAACGCACCAGTTCCACAGACAAAGTCCAATGTCCGCAATGGGGTAGAGGTGAATCGAACAGCACCCTAGTTTATGGAAGGGCCGTTCAGAAGCCTGATAACAGAGGGGAAGAAGCTGTTCCTGAGTCTGGTGGTGCGTAGCTGATGAGAGGTTGGTGAAGTGTTGAGAAGATTACGGAGAGTCGGATTGTCAAGGAAGACTCTCTCTAACTTCTACAGGTGCACAGTCGAGAGCATGCTGACCGGTTGCATCGTGGCTTGGTTCGGCAATTTGAGCGCCCTGGAAAGGAAAAGACTACAAAAAGTTGTAAACACTGCCCAGTCCATCATCGGCTCTGACCTTCCTTCCATCGAGGGGATTTATCGCAGTCGCTGCCTCAAAAAGGCTGGCAGTATCATCAAAGACCCACACCATCCTGGCCACACACTCATCTCCCTGCTACCTTCAGGTAGAAGGTACAGGAGCCTGAAGACTGCAACAACCAGGTTCAGGAATAGTTACTTCCCCTCAGCCATCAGGCTATTAAACCTGGCTCGGACAAAACTCTGATTATTACCAACCACTTTCTGTTATTTGCACTATCAGTTTATTTATTCATGTGTGTATATATTTATATCATGGTATATGGACACATTTATCTGTTTCGTAGTAAATGCCTACTATTTTCTGTGTGCTTAAGCAAAGCAAGAATTTCATTGTCCTACACAGGGACACATGACAATAAACTAACTTGAACTTGAACTTGAACTTGAAGTGATCATAGAGGAGGGGAGTTCATGCTACTATAGTAATGAAAAACTTAGATTATATTCAAAGATAGACACCAAATGCTGGAGTACACAGCAGGACAGGCGACATCTCTGGAGAGAAGGAATGGGTGATGTTTGGACTCGAGACTCTTCTTCAGAATGAAAGTTATGGGATAAGGGAAACGAGAGATATAGACGTTGATGTGGAGAGATGTAGAACAAATGAAGAATGAAAGATGAGCAAAAAAGTATCGATGATAAAGGAAACAGGCCATTGTTAGCTGTTTGTTGGGTGATAACGAGAAGCTGGTGCAACTTGGGTGGGGGAGGGGGGAGGGATGGAGAGAGAGGAAAGTAAGGGTTATTTGAAGTTAGAGAAATCAATATTCATACCACTGGGGGTGTAAGCTGCCCAAGCGGAATATGAGATGCTGTTCCTCCAATTTGCATTTAGCCTCACTCTGACAATGGAGGAGGCCCAGGACAGAAAGGTCAGTGTGGGAATGGGAAGGGGAGTTAAAGTGTTTGACAACCAGGAGATCAGGTAAGTCCAGGCGGGCTGAGTGAAGGTGTTCCGCGAAACGATCGCCCAGTCTGCGTTTGGTCTCGCCGATGTATAAGAGTCCACATCTTGAACAACGGATACAGTAGATGAGGTTGGAGGAGGTGCAAGTGAATCTCTGCCTAACCTGAAAGGACTGTCGGGGACCCCGGACAGAGTTGAAGGAGGAGGTACGGGGACAGGTGTTGCATCTCCTGCGGTTGCAGGGGAAGGTACCTGGGGAGGGGGTGGTTTGTGTGGGAAGGGACGAGTTAACCAGGGAGTTGCGGAGGGAACGGTCTCTGCGGAAGCTGGAAAGGGGCGGAAATGGGAAGATGTGACTAGTGGTGGGATCCCGTTGGAGGTGGCGAAAATGGCGGAGGATTTTGTGTTGTATTCGACGGTTGATGGGGTGGAAGGTGCGGACTAGGGGGACTCTGTCTCTGTTCCCTAAAGAACGAGGCCAACTCGGATGTCCTGATTCATCTTGCAGTTACTTTCTCTACAAAGACCAGGGTCGCATTTCCTCAGGGTCAGGCAGGGAAATCGCTATCAAAACATGCGGGGGACGCAATTTCTTGGTGGCCGCGTACGCGCATGCGCACGCACATGCGCACACGCGAGTCTTCGGCCGTGGGCCCTGTGGACGGTAACATCGGGAGCTGACCTGGTTGGTGACCGACTCCGAACTCCAGCAACAGCAGCTTCGTCTGCCCCGAATCGTGGCCCTTGAATCGGCCCGTTCACGGGGTCTTTCATCGGCCAACATTGGGGGCCTCGATCGCCTCGATGCAGCAGTTTGATTTTAAGCCGCGCAGAGCGATGAAAGGCCCCGCGAACAGGCCGATTCAGCCCTTAGAAAGCGTCTGGTAAAGCCCGGATTACAAATTACATGGGGGGATTGGCCCCCACCTCACGAAGCATGGGGGGGGGGGGGGGGGGGGGGGCGGGTCTTTGATGAGATGCGAAAGGATTTAAAAGGAGTGAATTGGGACATTTAGTTTTATGGGAAGGATGTTGAAGAGCAATGGAGGACATTTAAAGGGGAAATTTTAAGAGTACAGAATCTTTATGTCCCTGTTCGGTTGAAAGGAAATAGTAAAAATTTAAAAGAGCCATGGTTTTCAAGGGAAATTGGACACTTGGGTCGGAAAAAGAGGGAGATCTACAATAATTATAGGCAGCATGGAGTAAATGAGGTGCTTGAGGAGTATAAAGAATGTAAAAATAATCTTAAGAAATAAATTAGAAAAGCTAAAAGAAGATATGTGGTTGCTTTGGCAAGTAAGGTGAAAGTAAATCCAAAGGGTTTCTACAGCTGTATTAATAGCAAAAGGATAACGAGGGATAAAATTGGTCCATTAGAGAGACAGAGTGGACAGCAATCTGCAGAGCCAAAAGAGATGGGGGAGATATTGAACAATTTCTTTTCTTCGGTATTCACCAAGGAGAAGGATATTAAATGATGTGAGGTAAGGGAAACTAGTAGAGTAGCTATGGATACTATGAGATTCAAAGAAAAAGAAGTACTGACACTTTTGAAAAATATAAAAGAGGATAAGTCTCCAGGTCCTGACAGGATATTCCCTAGGTCATTGAGGGAAGTTAGTTTAGAAATAGCAGGGGCTATGACAGAAATATTTCAAATGTCATTAGAAACAGGAATAGTGCCCGAGGATTGGCGTACTGCGCATGTTTAAAAAGGGTTCTAAGAGTAAACCTAGCAATTATAGACCTGTTAGTTTGACTTCAGTGGTGGGCAAATTAATGGAAAAGATACTTAGAGATAATATATATAAGCATCTGGATAAACAGGGTCTGATTAGGAACAGTCAACATGGATTTGTGCCAGGAAGGTCATGTGTGACTAATCTTCTTGAATTTTTTGAAGAGGTGACTAGGGAAATTGATGAGGGTAAAGCAGTGGATGTTGTCTATATGGACTTTAGTAAGGCCTTTGACAAGGTTCCTCATGGAAGGTTGGTTAAGAAGGTTCAATTGTTGGGTTTAAATACAGGAGTAGCAAGATGGATTCAACAGTGGCTGAATGGGAGATGCCAGAGAGTAATGGTGGATGGTTGTTTGTCAGGATGGTGGATGGCTGTTTGGCAGGTGACTAGTGGGGTGCCTCAGGGATCTGTGTTGGGTCCACTGTTGTTTGTCATGTACATCAACGATCTGGATGAAGGTGTGGTAAATTGGATTAGTAAGTATGCAGATGGTACTAAGATAGGTGGTGTTGTGGATAATGAAGTAGATTTCCAAAGTCTACAGAGAGATTTAGGCCATTTGGAAGAATGGGGTGAAAGATGGCAGATGGAGTTTAATGTTGATAAGTGTGAGGTGCTACATCTTGGCAGGACAAATCATAATAAGACGTACATGGTAAATGGTAGCGAATTGAGGAATGCAGTTGAACAGAGGGATCTAGGAATAACTGTGCATAGTTCCCTGAAGGTGGAATCTCATGTAGATAGGGTGGTAAAGAAAGCTTTTGGTATGCTAGCCTTTATAAATCAGAGCATTGAGTATAGAAGTTGGGATGTAATGTTAAAATTGTACAAGGCATTGGTGAGACCAATTCTGGAGTATGGGGTACAATTTTGGTCGCCCAATTATAGGAAGGATGTCAACAAAATAGAGAGAGTACAGAGGAGATTTACTAGAATGTTGCCTGGGTTTCAGCAACTAAGTTACAGAGAAAGGTTGAATAAGTTAGGTCTTTATTCTCTGGAGCGCAGAAGGTTAAGGGGGGACTTGCTAGAGGTCTTTAAAATGATGAGAGGGATAGACAGTGTTGACGTGGATAAGCTTTTCCCATTGAGAGTAGGGAAGTTTCAAACAAGAGGACATGACTTCAGAATTAAGGGACAGAAGTTTATGGGTAACATGAGGGGGAACTTCTTTACTCAGAGAGTGGTAGCTGTGTGGAATGAGCTTCCAGTGGAAGTGGTGGAGGCAGGTTCGATTTTATCATTTAAAAATAAATTGGATAGGTATATGGATGGGAAAGGAATGGAGGGTTCCTTTCCCATCCATCCTATACAGAGTGATTTAGGCCATTTGGAAAAATGGGCTGAAAGATGGCAGATGGAGTTTAATGCTGATAAATGTGAGGTGTTACACCTTGGCAGGACAAATCAAAATAGGACGTACATGATAAATGGTAGGGAATTGAAGAATACAGTTGAACAGAGGGATCTGGGAATAACCGTGCATAGTTCCTTGAAGGTGGAATCTCATATAGATAGGGTGGTAAAGAAAGCTTTTGGTATGCTAGCCTTTATAAATCAGAGCATTGAGTATAGAAGTTGGGATGTAATGTTAAAATTGTACAAGGCATTGGTGAGACCAAATCTGGAGTATGGGGTACAATTTTGGTCGCCCAATTATAGGAAGGATGTCAACAAAATAGAGAGAGTACAGAGGAGATTTACTAGAATGTTGCCTGGGTTTCAACAACTAAGTTACAGAGATAGGTTGAATAAGTTAGGTCTTTATTCTCTGGAGCGCAGAAGGTTAAGGGGGGACTTGATAGAGGTCTTTAAAATGATGAGAGGGATAGACAGAGTTGATGTGATCAAGCTTTTCCCTTTGAGAATAGGGAAGATTCAAACAAGAGGACATGACTTCAGAATTAAGGGACAGAAGTTTAGGGGTAACATGAGGGGGAACTTCTTTACTCAGAGAGTGGTAGCGGTGTGGAATGAGCTTCCAGTGGAAGTGGTGGCGGCAGGTTCGTTGGTATCATTTAAGAATAAATTGGATAGGCATATGGATGAGAAGGGAATGGAGGGTTATGGTATGAGTGCAGGCAGGTGGGACTAAGGGAAAAAAATTGTTCGGCGCGGACTTGTAGGGCCGAGATGGCCTGTTTCCGTGCTGTAATTGTTATATGGTTATATGGAGGGTTATGGTCTGAGATCAGGTAGATGGGACTAGGGGAAAATAATTGTTCGGCACAGAGTTGTAGGGCCGATATGGCCTGTTTCAATGCTGTAATTGTTATATGGTTATATAGTTATAGATGTCAGCTGATTTACATCGGGGAGACTAAGCGTAGGTTGGGCGATCGTTTCGTCGAACACCACCGCTCAGTCCGCAATAACCTACCTGAACGCCCGGTGGCTCAGCACTTCAACTCCCCCTCCCATTCCCAATCCCACCTCTCTGTCCTGGGTCTCCTCCATTGCCAGAGTGAGCAACAGCGGAAATTGGAGGAACAGCACCTCATATTCCGTCTGGGGACCTTGCGTCCGGATGGCATTAACATTGAATTCTCCCAATTTTGCTAGCCCTTGCTGTCTCCTCCCCTTCCTTAACCCTCTAGCTGTCTCCTCCCACCCTCCCATCCGCCCGCCCTCGGGCTCCTCCTCCTCCTCCCCTTTTCCTTCCTTCTCCCCCCCCCCCCCCCCCCCCCCACCCCCCATCAGTCTGAAGAAGGGTTTCGGCCCGAAACGTCGCCTATTTCCTTCGCTCTATAGATGCTGCTGCACCCGCTGAGTTTCCCCAGCAATTTTGTGTACCTATGGTTATATAGGATAGTTTTAGTGTGCGGGGATAGCCGGTCGGCGTGGACTCTGCGGGCCGAAGGGCCTGTTTCCGCGTTCTATAACCATATAACCATATAACCATATAACAATTACAGCACGGAAACAGGCCATCTCGACCCTTCTAGTCCGTGCCGAACACGTATTCTCCCCTAGTCCCATATACCTGCGCTCAGACCATAACCCTCCATTCCTTTCCCATCCATATAACTATCCAATTTATTTTTAAATGATAAAAACGAACCTGCCTCCACCACCTTCACTGGAAGCTCATTCCACACAGCTACCACTCTCTGAGTAAAGAAGTTCCCCCTCATGTTACCCCTAAACTTCAGTCCCTTAATTCTCAAGTCATGTCCCCTTGTTTGAATCTTCCCTACTCTCAGTGGGAAAAGCTTTTCCACGTCAACTCTGTCTATCCCTCTCATCATTTTAAAAACCTCTATCAAGTCCCCCCTTAACATTCTGCGCTCCAGAGAATAAAGCCCTAACTTGTTCAACCTTTCTCTGTAACTTAGTTGCTGAAACCCAGATTGTATCTCTAAACTAATGCAAAATTTGTGCCTGTACCCCGATCTCTGACCACCATATTTACGAAAGCTTGCCACATCGCCTCCGAGACCTTGCTCCATTCCGACACCTTCTGGCTTTCGGGCAAAAAGGATAAAGACAAGACACGTTTGAAAAATAATTCACACGTCATTTATTTCCAGAATTCTCTCGCTTTTGTTATACCAAGGTGTTAAATAATTTAAATACATCCTCCACAGTCAGACTGAAGAATCAGTTCATACCTGCAAGCTATGAACATGAGGTAGAAACAAATAATTTAGGCTCCATTAGACTCTGTGAGAGAAAAATACACACATACACACAAAACCTGGGCATGTTAGTATTAGGAATGCAATGGCCAAGCCTTTATTCTTTTCTTTTTCCACTTTTCAGTAAAGGGCCTGTCTCACATTCACGACCTAATTCACCACGAGTTTGCCCTTGACTCATACTCGCAGCATGGTCGTCACGAGGTCATGGGAGGCCGTGATGCTAGTCATAGGTACTCGTGGCATTAAGTAGGTTGGGACGTTTTTTCAACATGATGAAAAATGCCCACGAGTAAAGGCCCTGTCCCACTAGACGAGTTTATCCAAGAGGTCTCCCGAATTTAAAAAAGAAATCAAACTTGTGGTAAGCACGTAGAATGTACGTAGCGGGTACGTCGGAGCTCGGGACGTCTCTTAGCGGCTCGTAACGCTAACGGCAGGGACTCGGGAAACGCGGTTAAGCTCGTTAAGTTTTTTCAACATGTTGAAAAATGTCCACGAGAGCCCCGAGGACTTACGAGCGGCTATTACCGTAATTCTCCGAGTTCGAATCGGGGGAAACTCAGGAGAACTATTGAATGAGCTCGCACAGTGGGACAGCCCCTTTAAAAAGGTCATGAATTAGGTCGTGAAAGTGGGACAGGCCCTTTAGTTTGGTTTGTACTCTGGTACCCTAACAACCCAGTCTGATGTTACAAGGACTTCATCTTGTGTGATTGAGTTTTGATATCACCACAGTGCTGAAGAAACACTGCATTGTCAGGGGTGGGAGATTGCAACCTTCACGTGGTCTGTTTCGACGAATGCGATCAACCTGACATGCACAAACAGAAGATCAAACACAACAAGTTGTCTTACGACTTTAGTCTGTGCACGCCACACGCAGGGAGAAAAAGAAGGGATTGTTCTCAGGTTATTCGGAAGATTCCATTGCACTTAGCTTAGAGTCATTTTCAGAGATAGGGAGTAGAACCAGGCCCTTCGGCCCATCGAGTCTGTGCTAGCCACCGATCACGGGCCCAGTGCCATCACACTTTCTCAGCCGTTCCCATACACACTAGGGGGGCCAATTTACAGAGGGCCGATCAACCTACAAACCCGCACGCCTTTGGGGTGTGGGAAGGAAACCGGAGCGCCCGGAGAAAACCCACGCCATCGCGGGGGGAGGACGAAAAATCCACATGCAGACAGCTTCAAGGTTTAAGGTGAGGGGGGAGAGTTTCAATAGGAAGCTGAGGGGCAGTTTTTGGTGGGTGTATGGAACAAGCTGCCAGAGAGGGTAGTTGAGGCAGCTACTTTCATAACATTGAACTTGGATGGGTGGATGGATGGGATAGGTTTAGAGGGATGCGGGCCAAATGTAGGCAGGTGGGACTAGTGTCGATGGGGCATGTTGGTCGGCAAGACCCTGTATCCAACCTGCAAAACTCTATGAGTTGACTCGATGGGCTGAGTGGTTTAATTCTGCTCCTATGTCTTCTGGGCTTATAAGGTGCTTGGGTCGAGGATGTATCGAGAGGCTGGACGGCTAGATACTTGTTGGAATTTGAACACATAACCAAGCCAGGGAGAAGAAATAATATTGACCATTGCATTCCTAATTAATGTCAATATAAAGTATATGTGCCTTACTAACTGAGACGTATTAATACCACAGGAGAACAGGAGAAAAAAAAATCAGTATTTACAATTTACAAGAGCAAAATATGTCCACATTAAATAGTATATACTTAAATAATTACATAGAAAGCATCCAGATTCAGTGCGGGAAACTGCTTTAAAGTCAGACGACATCCTTCACTCTCCCCTCAGCAACCACACACACGCACACACGGGCACCGCCCCACACATACACGCACACCACTGGTCATACATGCTCATCTCCGCACACACGGAATGTGTCTCCATCCACCTCCCGACCTTTGTATGGTTTTTTTTTTGGAGGGGAAACCACATCATGAGACGGAAGTATTTTCATTCCAATATCGGTGAGAAAGAATCCATCTCCTGAACAGGAAGCTATTTTGCGGGTCAATTTTGGGGGGCCCAATTCGCCGGATGTTTTCAAGAGAGAGTTTATGCCCCTGTCCCACTTAGGAAACCTGAACGGAAACCTCTGGAGACTTTGCGCCCCACCCAAGGTTTCCGTGCGGTTCCTGGAGGTTTCAGGTGGTTGCCGGTAAATTGGCCTCGGTAAATTTTCTTTAGTGAGTAAGATAGAATTAGTGTCGGGGTGATCGTTGGTCGGCGCAGACTCGGTGGGTCGAATGGCCTGTTTCCGCGCTGTATCTCTAAACTGAACTAAACTAAAACTCAGCAGGTCCGGCAGCATCCATGGAGAACAGAGGCTGGTGACGTTTTGGGTCAGGAGAAGGTTTCAGAGTCTGATCGGACTCATTTCCTGGTCATTCCATCCTCCACAGATGCTGCCTGACCCACTGAGTCCCTCCAGCACCTGGTCTTTCCCCAAATATTAGACCGGGGAGTGATTTATCCCTTGTAGCTTAGGGAGAATGAGGGTGTAGGAACTGCAGAACAAAGGTGTAACACTAAACAAACACATTCGCCCCTCACTACATGAGAGTCCACCTCAGATACACCAAAGGATGATTCCAAGATGGCGTCCAACACAGGTGACTATCTGCGTGCCGGCCACAGAAGCAGATCTACAATCACACATTACCATCGCACCACCCTCTCAAATCTCTACCCCTCCATTTCTTACTTTAACAACAATCTTCTTAAACTGCTTAGATCTGTCCACACTTCGAATCCCAGCACCCGGTGACCAACCAAACTACTATCTACCTCGTTGGTGGCCCTCGGACTATCCTTGACCAGACCTTGCTGGCTTTACCTTGCACTAAACGTCATTCCCTCACGATGTATCTGTACACTGTAAACGGCTCGATTGTAATCATGTATTGTCTTTCCGCTGACTGGATAGCGCGCAACAAAAGCTTTTCACTGTACCTCGGTACACGTGACAATAAACTGAACTGTAAACTGTAAAGGGCCTGTCCCACTCGGGCGTCATTTGCGCGTCATTTACGCTACATCATTTACGCACACGTGATGCGCGCATAGTGCGTGGTGACGTAGGCAGCGACGTGCGGTCGCGCACGGCGCCCCAGGATTTTGGGATGTACGCCACCTGCCTGATGTGCAAATGAAGTCAATAGACAATAGACAATAGACAATGGGTGCAGGAGTAGGCCATTCGGCCCTTCGAGCCAGCACCGCTATTCAATGTGATCATGGCTGATTATCCACAATCAGTACCCCGTTCCTGCCTTCTCCCCATATCGCCTGACTCCGATATTTTTAAGAGCCCGATCTATCTCTCTCTTGAAAGCATCCAGAGAACCGGCCTCCATCGCCCTCTGAGGCAGAGAATTCCAAGTGGGACAGGCCCTTAAGAATCTTAACTGCAATGAAAGTTGAGGTTTAATATTTACACAAACAATCTATCCAACTGTGAATCAAATTTGATTAAAGTAATCTATGGCGTAATACGTTTCATGCTATGCATATTATTATTTTATCTCTCTCTCATCTCATCTTCTAAAAACATTTTTTTTTTTGCCTGTCATTCTTCATAATTTTCTTCTAATATACAAATAAAATTATAACAACTGTCTGGCTCAGTGGGTAATTTAATTTCCCCGCTTCATAAGGCCACAAGTGATAGGAGCCATTCGGCCCATCAAGTCGACCCCGCCATTCAGTCATGGCTGATCTATCTCTCCTTCCTAACCCCATTCCTCTGCCATCTCCCCGTAACCGCTGACTCCCGTACTAATCAAGAATCTATTCATCTCCGCCTTAAAAAAATATCCACCGACTTGGCCTCCAGAGCCGTCTGTGCTGGAGTCTGCTTCCGTGCTATTAACTCCAGTTTTGATCATTCCAAATCTTTCCCAGCTAGTTTTCCATCCTTCCAGAACTTCTGTCCACATTTGCAACCAATCCTACCCAATCCT
The DNA here is from genome assembly GCF_010909765.2 of Amblyraja radiata. Classification (NCBI taxonomy): domain Eukaryota; kingdom Metazoa; phylum Chordata; class Chondrichthyes; order Rajiformes; family Rajidae; genus Amblyraja; species Amblyraja radiata. Next base: position 114,544,905 of record NC_045959.1, on the reverse strand, counting down.
CCATCGCCTTGACTCCCATATCTGTAACCAATACCAGTCTCCAAAAACACTAGACCTGAGATACTGAAACACTTCCCAAATCTCTTCTTGCATCTACGGCTCCCGGCCCTAAAACTGGCCAACATTTTGATCACCGACGCCGATGACCTTTGACTTAATTTTGTTCAGATTAGTTTAGAGATATCGCGTGGAAACCGGCCCTTCGGGCCACCGAGCCCTCACCGACCGGTGATCCCTGCACGATAACACTATCCTACACACACTAGGGACAGTTGTTTTCACATTTACACCAAGCCAATTAACCTACAAACCTGTACGACTTTGGAGTGTGGGAGGAAACCGAAGATCTCGGAGGAAACCCACGCAGGCCACGGGGAGAAGGTACAAACTCCGTACAGACAGCGCCCGTAGTCAGGATCGAACCTGGGTCTCCGGCACTGTACGACAGCAACTCTACCGCTGCGCCACCGTGCCGCCCTTAGTTTCTACCTAAGTCCAATGAAGCATGTTCGGGGCCATTTTCAGGTAGGCAAGGAGCATTTTATGTTTCGCAAGCCATATTAATCAGTCGCCCTCACTACTTAGACTTACAGCGTGTAAACAGGTCCTTCGGCCCACCGAATCCACACCGACCAGCGATCACTTGATGGGCTGAATGGCCTAATTCTGCTTAGAAAACCTACTGAGGGTGGGGGGGGTTCTGTGAGCCAGAAATGTCAGATGACCTCAAATCTTCCTGTTAGATTTCCATCTTCAAGAACACACACACACGGACAGCCGTACCAACACACACGCACACAGATGCACGCACGCACACACCCACACACACACACACACACGCACACACACACGCACACACACACACACACACACACACACACACACACACACACACACACACACAAAGCTTTTCACTGTACCTCGGTACACGTGACAATAAACTGAACTGAAACTGAACACCCACACACACTCACACACACACACGCAGACGTGCAAACACACACACGCGCTCACAATGAGTGACCTGAGGCAGACGCTGCCTGATGTTTCTGGAGACAATCTGATCACGTTTTGCCCTCACACACACGTACAACATCCACATACAGTCATTGCACCTCATCCCTCTCACTAACATCAATATATCTTATACTTTTATATATATAATATATATTTATATATATATTTATGATTAGAACTGACTCGTCCCGTGACTGTATAATATAGGTTACAGCAATGGCCACACTTCTATCAGCCAGTGGTACACTGTGGTAGAAACTCTTCAGATACTGCTACCAGGGTCAATATACTCCGCACTGCACCGTTCACTTGTAACACACCCTGTGCTCCTTACGTTTGCTTGCCCTCATCTTGATTTTTGTTGCATTTGTTGCAATGGTCATTTTTCAGAATTTGGTACCTTTTGCCATCTCCATATTACTAGCCTCCTCTCAATTCAAGGCACTTGTGTGTGGATGGACACACGCGCACTCACGCACACTTACACACACGCACACTCACACGCACACTCACACACTTACACACACGCAGACTCACACACACTTACATACACGCACTCACACTTACACACACGCTCACTCACACACACTTACACACACACACGCACTGTCACACACACATGCACACTCACACACATACATCACACATTCACACACACACATTCACATACACGCAGTCAGACATGCACACTCACACACATTCACATACACTCACAGACACACACACACATTCATATACACTCACACACACAAACACACACACACTCACGCACGATCACACGCACACTCACATTCACTCATGCACACACACACGCACTCGCATACATTTACAAACGCACACACATCCACATACACTCATGCACGATCACACGCACACAAGCACACTCACACACACTCACGCACACACACATTCATGCACACTCACACACACACTTGCACACTCACGCACACACTCACGCACACACACTCATACACACTCACGCACACACACATTCACATACACTCACCCACACAGACACACACGCACAGATATATACAACTGCCAAAAAAGCCACACCGTGCTGGAGTAACTCAATGGGTCAGGCAGCATCTCTGAAGGACATGGGCAGGCGACGTTTTGGGTTGGGACCCTTCCTCAGACTGATCCGCCTGACCTGCTGAGTTACTCCACCACTCTGTGTCTTGTTTTGTTAGCCAGCACCTGCATTTCCTGGTGTTTACACACAACTGCCAATTGGATTCACTGGACAGCAGCCTGGAGTAGGCGTTATAGTTCATGCCCTGCCCTCTTTAGCTAAAGGCTGGTCGGATGACAATGGCTTTGTCCTGGATGAGAGAGAGATCCCTAGCCAGGATATGCACATCCCCACTGGGCCACTGAAGGCGTTTCCAGCTCCCCCCTCCCACCGATGAAGATGATATATAATACTGGGGTGTGTTATAAGTGGGGCATATGGTACATTAATACATCGCTTCACCAAAACACATAAAGGAAGTCAGCATTTGTCTCGATAATTCTATACAATGTGAGGCTATTCACCACAGCCACACGCGTCTCACACTCTCATCTCCTCTCTCGATGAAGTAGCCCTTTGACCAGTTCTTGCATCCCGTGTCTTGGGTCTTCTTGTCTCATCTCCCTACAGACCCAAGTGACCCGAGTGCTTTCCATATGAAGTCATTCAAAGTATTGGTTGAACGAGGAAGAATATGTCCCCAGACTCACTGCGAGCGACATCGTCGATAGACGTGAAAAAGGCTGGCGTAACTCAACGGGACAGGCAGCATCTCTGGAGAGAAGGAACGGGCGACGTTTCGGGTCGAGACCCTTCTTCAGACTTGAAGTTTGCAGCTTCCGTGGTCTCTGAATGCCTCACTGACCTTCAGGCCGATGATCCGAAACGTCGCCCGTTCCTTCTCCCCGCAGATGCTGCCCGACCCGCCGAGTTACTCCAGCTTTATTGCCTTTGGTCGAAACCAGCATCTACACACACCATGGCACGAAATCCTGTCAAAGTCCCCAAAAAATAAAAAAATAAAGTAGTAATCCGATTTTTCTTCAGTCGAAGGTCTTCGATGTTCATGGAAGCAAGGTGTGTATGTCTGAGTAGAGGCCAAGGCGGCCACGGTGGATATTGGGAGAGCGAACAGCCACGACTCGCCGCTTGTGGATCAGTCCCGTGGCCAAAACCGCATCTCGCCGTTTATTGACGACCGATCAAGAACATTGATGGTCGGGTCATGTTTGTGATCGATGGCGGAGCGGCTGCTGGTCGCTCAACGTAGAAACAGCTCAGCTCCGCGGTCGTTAATGTTTCATGCTTAACGTTTTATGTGTCATTCTTAACTGTCTCTGTATGTGGTGTTGTCACTTGCGGGCGGAGCACCAAGGCAAATTCCTTGTATGTGAGCATACTTGGCCAATAAACCTATTCATTCATTCATTAATCCGTTCATCGCCTGCACTCCAATTAGATCCTCGCGTTTGGGTCGGCATGGGCGGGCCGAAGGGCCTTGTTTCTGTGGCGTGAGGCTTGACTCCACGACTCACCCAAAATGGATTGATATTCTATGGCTAGATGCGACCAGTATAATATGATTAATACTATATACAGGGGCATGCTGGTGTCATCTAGGTCTAGGAGCAAGTAGCACAGACCACTGCATCTCGTCTTGCCACAGAGCAACCATACGATCAGAAATTCCAGCTTCATGGTCTCTGAATATCTCACTGATATTCCTGTGTTGCTCCTGTGTTGCAGTCTCCTCAACTTCCCTCGCCTTGAAGTTGGGGGGTACGGCTGGAGAAATGAGGGGACTGGTCGGGGTTCCAGAGTAGTTTCCACGCATGCGCTTGGCGATACGTCTTGTCAGTGTGACACAGAGTGAGACACTTGGATAGGAAAGGTTTTGGAGGGCCAGGGGCCAAATGGCCGGCATGGCTCAGATAGATGGTCGGCATGGAGGAGTTGGGCCGAAGGGCCTTTTTTTCCCGGGCCGCGTTCGCTCCATGTGTCAAACAGGCGATCACTGCCATTACCTAAGTTGCAGACCTCCAGGTGGTCAGACCAAATGAAGGACAATAGGGTTGACGTTGGTGGCGGCCATTTTTTTTTAGCAGCGTGCCCTGCCGTGTCTTTGGAAGAGGATCTGCCAGCCTTCGCTCTGAAAGAGCACAAACTCGGTGACAAATTCGCATTCTTGCCGCGGCCGATGGTGGCCGGCAGGAGTAGACGGTGTCCCACAGTTGGCTCTGCACAAGAACCTGCCGACTTTAGTGTCCAGTGCTATCTTTCAGTCATGTAAACGAGGGAGTGAGAATGGTACATATATGTTGCTCTGGCTCTGCAAGTCCATCTTGGTGGAAGGCTGAAGATGGATATAAAACGCTGGGGGGGCGGGTAGGTGCAACTCAGCGGGACAGGCAGCGTCTCTGGAGAGAAGGGATGGGTGACAGGAACACACAGAGCGGGCAAAGCCTCAGCTTCACGGCGCCAGAGACCCGGGGGTTCGATCCCGACCTCGGCCACTGTCTGTGTGTGTGTGTGTGTGTGTGTGTGTGTGTGTGTGTGTGTGTGTGTGTGTGTGTGTGTGTGTGTGTGTGTGTGTGTGTGTGTGTGTGTGTGTGTGTGTGTGTCTAGTGTGTGTCTAGTGTGTGTGTGTGTGTGTGTGTGTGTGTGTGTGTGTGTGTGTGTGTGTGTGTGTGTGTGTGTGTGTGTGTCTAGTGTGTGTGTATGTGGAGTTTGCACGTTCTCCCTGGGACCGCGTGGGTTTGCTCCGGGTGCTCCGGTTCCCTCCCACATTCCCAAATACGTGCGGGGTTTGCAGGTCAATCAGCCCTCTGTAAAAATTGCCCCCCCCCCCCCTTCCTGGTGTGTAGGGAGTGGACGAGAATGCGGGATAACGTCAAACGATGGGCTGAAGGGCCTTCCATGCTTAACTCAGCTCAACAGGCTGCGCCTGGACTGCTTTATATAGACAATAGACAATAGGTGCAGGAGTAGGCCATTCGGCCCTTCTAGCCAGCACCGCCATTCAATGTGATCATGGCTGATCATCCCCAATCAGTGCTCCGTTCCTGCCTTCTCCCCATATCCCCTGACTCCGCTATTTTTAAGAGCCCTATCTAGCTCTCTCTTGAAAGCATCCAGAGAACCCGCCTCCACCGCCCTCTGAGGCAGAGAATTCCACACTCAGCACTCTCTGTGAGAAAAAGTGTTTCCTCGTCTCCGTTCTAAATGGCTTTGCGCCTCACATATGTCCCACGCATGGTTTGTGCGTTCCCCATCTCGCAGAGAGAACCACAAACAATCAGCGAGCATCCACAGAGGCCGACTGGCTTGGTTTTATTAGGGATACCATAAAGGTGATGATATAATTCCGTCTTTGGAGCGTGGGAACTCGCAAACCGTGCTCTGGGGGGGGGGGCACGAAACTATGCAAGGTTTATGGACCTTTATATGAGTTAGGGCTAAGTTGAGGGCAGCACACCAGCGCTGATATAAATAGACTTTTTATTTTATGTCCATTGGCACAGATCCCGGAGAAAATCTTCTAAGACCCCAGCACTCAATAGCCATCGGATTCAAGGGTGTGTGACCACCACTGTGTTCAAATGGAGAAAATGGGATTAGATCAGCCACGATTGAATGGCAGAATGGACTCAATGGGCCATTCGGCCTAATTCTACTCCTATATCATGTGAATTTGGGATATGCAGGTCCCATGGGCCACCAAGATATCTCCAAGATAAACAGGGGATATGGGGAGAAGGCAGGAACGGGGTACTGACTGGGGATGATCAGCCATGATCACATTGAATGGTGGTGCTGGCTCGAAGGGTCAAATGGCCTACTCCTGCACCTATTGTCTATTGCCACTCTTCCCAGAACAATTTCTTGCGTTCTTTTAAAGCATCTTGTGTTAAAGGATGTTTGTGTTAAATCTTATTGTGTATTGTGTGTTCTCTTTTGAAGTGTATCGCTGCTGGCAAATTCATATCACTGCACCTTCGGGTGAAATTGACATTGACTTTGTTTTCCCGATTCTACTTGGAGCGAGGAGGGAAACCAGAATCGTCCAGAATGCTGGAAACCAAGTCAGATAGAAGTTCAGGAGATCGCGGTTAAATGAACGGTGGGGGGGGTCTCACACAGTCTCTGCTGCCCACCGGGCTTGCCGTCTGCTCATCCTCCGCCCCCCCCCAACACCCCCCCCCCACCATTCATTGCCCTCGATGGGGGGCACGTTCAGCACACAAGGGCAGTACACCCTACCCCCCGGGATCCAGACTACTGAGCAGGGCCTGAAAATACCAGGTCTATGTTTCTATGTCTCCCCGAGACCACGTGGGTTTTCTCCGAGATCTTCGGTTTCCTCCCACACTCCAAAGACTTTTTATAGGTATGTATAGGTATGTATTGGCTTGGTATAAATGTAAAAAACTGTCCCTAGTGTGTGTCGGATGGTGTTAATGTGCGGGGATTGCTGGTCGGCGCGGACCCGGTGGGTCTAAGGACCAGTGCAATGGATAGCTGGGTGAAATTGCTCTCCGTACAAGATGGAGAGGCTCTAGTGTGTAGCGGGTGGATGAGAAAAGTGGGATAGCATTGAACGGTTCGGCGTGGACTCGGCGGGCCGAAGGGCCTGTTCCCATGCTGGACCTTTCGACCAAAGTCTGTCACCCTATGTCGTTGGTTACAAATGGCCTTGACAATCTATTTCTTCACAGTTGCACCCTTTGATGGAGTTGTCGAGCCTTTCCCGTCTCTCCACGCTCCCAATATTTGGGAAGCTTCATTGAGAAAGTTTGTTCAGTGGAACTTCAATGTGGGGGGGGGGGGGGGTTGCTTTGGACCTCTGAGCGGGTTGGCCTGAACGAAGGCCAGCGGTCATTTTTTAATTGGAGCCAAAAGTTGTCCAACCTCCGAGCCATTTGCTCCTAGTGGCCCCAGGTCTTCACGCCACGCGTTAAAGTTCACTCCTCGGCAGTTCACCGTGCCCCGCGACGGCTGGTGGGGGAGCAAAGATACTTTGGTGGGGAGTTGAAGCCGACTTACGACCGTCCCAGCCAGTCAAGCGCAACTTGCCGCGGTCGTTGGAGTCGTGGATAGTCGCCGGAGACAGTCTGCTTCTGGGATTTGACTTTGTCCTTTCTTCGAGCGGGTCCATTCCCCCCCCCCAAACCACCCCCCTCACACACACACACACTACTCCCCCATCTCCGCTCTGCTCCCTTGCCCTCTCTCTCAGCTCGACTCTGCCAAGCGGGCTAGTCTTTGCATGTGTAGATCTCCTCCTGTTGCATGCATTGCTTGCACTCCACGTAGCAACACCAGCGCACCTGGCACTGGCACGGCCTCTTCACCTCCCTGCTCTGGGTGTTGTGGCCCCTGCCACAGCAGATGCTCTCGCAGTTCTTGTCCTTGTAGCACTTCCTGGTGGCGGTGCCCGGCGAGTACTTGCTCGGCCGGCAGAAGCTGGGCGAGTCGTCGATGTACACCAGGTCAGTAGTCCTTGGGATCTGGTGGTGGTGGGCGGCAGCAGCGGGGGCGGCGGGGGCGGGGGGCTTCTTGGGCGGCGTGATGTCCCCCTCGCCCGTTGCCTCGTTGGTGGTGCTGCCCACCTTCAGTGCCGTCTCGTACTTCAGCTTCAGCAGCTTGCCGATCTCATGGAACGGGGCCAGCTGCCTCCAGCAGGTCCGCACCGTGCAAGATCCTGATACACCGTGGCACTTGCAGGTTGTCTCCACCCCAGACTTGATCACCTGTGGACAGGACAGAAATACACACCTGAGTCATTGAGTCAAAGAGACAGAGTCACAGTCACAGAGTCACAGAGACCCAAAGACAGTGGTGGACTGGCCAGGGTGTCAGCTTGCCCGATGGCAAGTGGGCCCCTGATGAAGTGGGCCCCCTATATCAAGTGGGCCCCTGATGAAGTGGGCCCCCTATATCAAGTGGGCCCCTGATGAAGTGGGCCCCCTATATCAAGTGGGCCCCTGATGAAGTGGGCCCCTTTTGTCTCCTGGCAACCAATATTTTTAGACCCAGTCCGCCACTGCTTAGAGACTCAGAGACACAGAGACACAGGGTCACAGAGACACAGAGTCACAGAGACACAGAGACACAGAGACACAGAGACACAGAGACACAGAGTCACAGAGACACAGAGACACAGAGACACAGAGACACAGAGACACAGAGACACAGAGTTACAGAGACATGGAGACACAGAGACACAGAGACACAGAGACACAGAGACACAGAGTTACAGAGACATGGAGACACAGAGACACAGAGACACAGAGTCACAGAGACTCGGAGACACGGAGTTACGGAGACACAGAGACACAGAGACACAGAGACACAGAGACACAGTCACAGAGACACAGAGACACAGAGACACAGAGTTACAGAGACACAGAGACACAGAGACACAGAGACACAGAGACACAGAGACACAGAGACACGGAGACACGGAGACACAGAGACACAGAGACACAGAGACACGGAGACACGGAGACACAGAGACACAGAGACACAGAGACACAGAGACACAGAGACACAGAGACACAGAGACACAGAGACACGGAGACACAGAGACACAGAGACACAGAGACACGGAGACACAGAGACACAGAGACACAGATACACAGAGACACAGACACAGAGACACACAGAGACACGGAGACACAGAGACACAGAGACACAGAGACACAGAGACACAGAGACAATCATAGATTCGTAGTCTTATTTATAGGTTCAGAGAGTCATAGTCATCGCCAGACAGTCATAGAATCAGATTCATAGAATGATAGTCCTTGTCATAGCCATGTTCACATAGTCATGGAGACATAGCCTAATAAACCCAGAAAGCCCTCAGGTCACGGGACGAAGGCAGGACAATGGGGTTGAGAGGGCGAGATTGATCAGCCTTGATTGAATGGCGGAGTCGACTTGATGGGCCGAATGGCCTAATTCTGCTCCGATGACATGAACCTATGATGTTATGCAACATCACCTATCCATGTCCTCCAGAGATGCTGAGTTACTCCAGCACTTTGTGCCTTTCTTCGTAGAAAGCACCATCTGCAGTTCCTCGTTTAGTTTAGTTTTGAGATACAGCGCCGGAAACAGGCCCTTTCCCACCGAGTCCGCGCCGACCAGCGATCCCCGCACACTAACACTATCCTACACACAAGAGGAGTCGAATATAGGAGCAAAGAGGTCCTTCTGCAGTTGTACAGGGCCCTAGTGAGACCACACCTGGAGTATTGTGTGCAGTTTTGGTCCCCTAATTTGAGGAAGGACATTCTTGCTATTGAGGGAGTGCAGCGTAGGTTTACAAGGTTAATTCCCGGGATGGTGGGACTGTCATATGCTGAGAGAATGGAGCGGCTGGTCTTGTACACTCTGGCGTTTAGAAGGATGAAAGGGTATCTTATTGAAACATGTAAGATTATTAAGGGTTTGGTCACGCTAGAGGCAGGAAACATGTTCCCGATGTTGGGGGAGTCCAGAACCAGGGGCCACAGTTTAAGAATAAGGGGTAAGCCATTTAGAACGGAGACGAGGAAACACTTTTTCTCACAGAGAGTTGTGAGTCTGTGGAATTCTCTGCCTCAGAGGGCGGTGGAGGCAAGTTCTCTGGATGCTTTCAAGAGAGAGCTAGATAGGGCTCTTAAAGATAGCGGAGTCAGAGGATATGGGGAGAAGGCAGGACTGGGGAACTGATTGGGGATGATCAGCCATGATCACATTGAATGGCGGTGCTGGCTCGAAGGGCCAAATGGCCTACTCCTGCACCTATTGTCTATTGTCCATAGTCTATTGACATTTTTACATTTATACCCAGCCAATTTATTGGCAAACCTGTGCGTCTGTAGTGTGGGAGGAAACTGAAGATCTCGGAGAAAACCCAGGGCAGGTCATGGAGTCATAGAGTGATGCAGTGTGGGAAACAGGCCCTTCGGCCCAACTTGCCAACAATGTCCCGGCTACACTGGTCCCATTTGGCCCATATCCCGTCCTCTTCATGGGGAAAACGTGCAAACTCCACACAGGCAGCGGCCTGTAGTCGGGATCGTACCCGGCGCAGCAGGCGCTGTGAGGTGGCGACTCTACGCGCGTTTGTCCCCCTCGTGAACCCCAGCCTGCACCTCCTCGCACATGCGTTTTGCGTGGGTTTTGAATGAGTTAAGCTTGTGCTGGAGTCAGGCTGGGAGTTTGTATTTTTTCCGTCAGATTTACATTACTTGCCCCATACCCTTCTCTCCCCAAGGACACCTCCACTGGTGATGTCATGCGTTGACTTGCTGCCATGCTCTGTGCATTTATCTGTCAGGCCCATGACATCAACTCATGGAAAAGTCTGTCTGCAACGGCACGCGTCATCGCGCTAGTAACATGGGAGACTTCAGCAACCGAGGGATCCTCAGCAACCAACACGCCCTCATTAACAGAGGGGTCCTCTTCCCCACCGAGTTGCGTTAACAGCACGAGAATGACCCCCAGGAAGGATCGGGTTAACCAAACCTGTGAAGGCAGGCCCAATGCCAGCATTTATTTCCCGAGGGCTAGAATACCAAAAACAAACAAACAGGGATGTAATGCTGAGAGCCGGTGGCCTAGGCCGCATTTGGAGTATTGTCAGCTCAAGAGAGAGCTAGACAGGGCTCTTAAAGATAGCGGAGTCAGGGGATATGGGGAGAAGGCAGGAACGGGGTACTGATTGGGGATGATCGGCCATGATCACATTGAATGGCGGTGCTGGCTCGAAGGGCCAGCACCGCCATTCAATGTGATCATGGCCGATCATCCCCAATTTAGGGCCCCATAATCTGAGGAAGGATGCGCTGGGCTCTGGGGAGGGTCCAGAGGAGAATGAGTGGGTCAACGTACGATGGAGGGTTTGACGGCGCTGGGCCTGTACTCAATTTAGAAGGACGAGGGGGTGAGGGGGCCTCGTTGAAACTCACCGAATAGTGAAAGGCCTGGATAGAGTGGATGTGGAGAGGATGTTTCCACTAGTGGGAGAGTCTAGGACCAGAGGGCTCAGCCTCAGAATTAAAGGACGTTCCTTCAGGAAGGAGATGAGGAGGGATTTCTTTAGTCAGAGGGTGGTGGATCTGTCCCCCACCCCCCCACGTTCAGCCTGAAGAAGGGTCCAAATCCCGAAACATCACCCATTTTCTCCAGTTCAGTTCAGTTTAGTTTATTGTCACATGTACCGAGGTACAGTGAAAAGCTTTTGTTGCGTGCTATCCAGTCAGCGGAAAGACAATACATGATTACAATCAAGCCGTCCACAGTGTATAGATACATGATAAGGGAATAACGTTTAGTGCAAGGCAAAGCCAGCAAAGTCCGATCAAGGACAGTCCAAGTGTCACCAATGAGGTAGATAGTAGTTCAGGACCGCTCTCTGGTTGTGGTAGGATGGTTCAGTTGCCCGATAACAGCTGGGATGAAACTGTCCCTGAATCTGGAGGTGTGTGTTTGCACACTTCTGTACCTCTTGCCCGATGGGAGAGGGGAGAAGAGGGAGTGGCCGGGGTGCGACTGGTCCTTGATGATGCTGCTGGCCTTGCCGAGGCAGCGTGAGGTGTAGATGGAGTCAATAGAAGGGAGGTTGGTTTGTGCGATGGTCTGGGCTGCGTCCACAATTCTCTGCAATTTCTTGCAGGTCTTGGATGGAAACCATGCTGTGATGCATCCAGGGATGCTGCCCGACCCGCTGAGTTACTCCAGCACTTTGTGTCTTTCTTTGGTCTAAACCAGCATCTGCAGTTCCTTGTTTCTACTCTTGACATTGACACCAATAAATAGCACTGAAGTGGACAAAAAATGCTGGAGAAACTCAGCGGGTGAGGCAGCATCTATGGAGAGAAGGAATAGGCGACGTTTCCGGTCAAGACCCTTCTTCAGACTGATGTCGGATGGGGGGGGGGTGGGAGCGGGAAAAAGAAAGGAAGAGGCGGAGACAGTGGGCTGTGGGAGTGCTGGGAAGGGCAGGGGAAGGAGGGAGAAAGCAGGGACTACCTGAAATTGGAGAAGTCAATGTTCATACCGCTGGGGTGTAAACTACCCAAGCGGAATATGAGGTGCTGCTCCTCCAATTTGCGGTGGGACTCACTCTGGCCATGGAGGAGGCCCAGGAATTCTCTAATTTAAGGTAGTCCTTGCTTTCTCCCTCCTTCCCCTCCCCCTTCCCAGCTCTCCCACATAGCCTACCGTCTCCGCCTCTTCCTTTCTTTTTCTCGCCTTCCCCCCCCCCCGTAGACAACAGTCTGCAGAAGCGTCTCGACCCGAAGCGTCACCTACTACTTTTCTCCATAGATGCTGCCTGACCTGCTGAGTTTCTCTGGCATTTTTTGTCTACTTTCGATTTTTCCAGCATCTGCAAGAGACAATAGACAATAGGTGCAGGAGTAGGCCATTCGACCCTTCGAGCCAGCACCACCATTCAATGTGATCATGGCTGATCATCCACAATCAGTACCCCGTTCCTGCCTTCTCCCCATATCCCCTGACTCCGCTATTTTTAAGGGCCCTATCTAGCTCTCTCTTGAAAGCAGGGGAGTTCTGCATCTGCAGTTCCTTCTCAAACAGTAAATAGCACTGTGTTACCGAGACAGTGGGGATTTAACAGAGGAAATGATCACTCCTTAATACAAGAGAATTAATAGGAAGAAGCGTTTATGAACGTTGACTTCTCTAACTTCAAGTAACCCTTGCTTTCCCTCTCTCTCCATCCCTCCCCCATCCGAGTCCTCCGACTAGTTTGACCGTCCTCCTGTTTAAATTTTACTGATTGCACGCCTCGTTGTAACCTTCCCCTCCGCTAACAACGATGCATTCGACATTTTCCTTGAATTTTGTCCCCGTTGATGTCTCCTTTTCACACCTCACCCTTCCTTATCTCTGTGACTCCCTCGGTGCCTTTTTCTCTTTCTTAACAGGAAGAAATCCATTCTCCATGCAATTTGTTCTGGATGTGTGGGGATCGGAGCATCTTTGATCATTCCAAATTCCTTCACTGCACGGTTTGTTCAGCTATTTCAAACACAGATTAGCATCAGCCACACCACTCATAGGAATTTAGAGTTATATATCAGACTGAGGTCGGCTCAGCGGTAGAGTTCCTGCAATACAGCGCCGGAGACACGGGTTCGACCCTGGTACAGAATCTGACCACGAGGGTTTTCTCCGGGTGCTCCGGTTTCCTCCCACATTCCAAAGACTGGGGGTTTGTTGGTTAATTGGCTTCTGTGAATTGTTCCTGGTGTGTAGGATATTGCTTGTCTACGGGTCAGCATCGGACTCTGTGGGCCGAAGGGCCTGTTTCCTTGCTGTGTCTGTGAAGTCTACAATCTGAAGGATAGGTTTAGAGGGATATGGGCCAAACACAGACAGGTGGGACTGGTGTAGCTGGGACATTGTTGGCTCCAGTCACAGAGTGATACAGCGTGGAAACACAGGCCATTCGGCCCAACTTGCCCATGCTGGCCAACAATGTGTTTAAGAAGGAACTGCAGATGCTGGAAAATCAAAGGTAGACACAAGTGCTGGAGAAACTCAGCGAAGGAATCCTTCGCTCCATAGATGCTGCCGCACCCGCTGAGTTTCTCCAGCACTTTTTGTCTACCTTTGATTTTCCAGCATCTGCAGTTCCTTCTTAAACACATTGTTGGCCAGCATGGGCAAGTTGGGCCGAAGGGCCTGTGTTTCCACGCTGTATCACTCTGTGACTCTATGACTCCATGAAGTGGAAAACTGAGAGAGCCAAGGTGGCATTGAAGGAAGTAATGAAACTGCTCCAGATTTTCATC
>NC_045959.1:114473557-114528557 GCF_010909765.2 Amblyraja radiata | reverse complement strand
AAGGGCTTGGACACGCTAGAGGCAGGAAACATGTTTCCGATGTTGGGGGAGTCCAGAACCAGGGGCCACAGTTTAAGAATAAGGAGTAAGCCATTTGGAACGGAGACGAGGAAACACTTTTTCTCACAGAGAGTGGTGAGTCTGTGGAATTCTCTACCTTAGTCTGTGGAATTCTCTGCATCTCATGAGGGCGGTGGAGGCGGGTTCTCTGGATGCTTTCAAGAGAGAGCTAGATAGGGCTCTTCAAAATAGCGGAGTCAGGGGATATGGGGAGAAGGCAGGAACGGGGTACTGATTGGGGATGATCAGCCATGATCACATTGAATGGCGGTGCTGGCTGGAAGGGCCGAATGGCCTACTCCTGCACCTATTGTCTATTGTCTATGGAAACTCATTCTACGACCATGATTTAAAATAAATCTGTCAAAGATCCTCTCGCAAATGCCTTTGGTTAGGAACTACTTCAGATGTTCCATTCTATCCACTTAAGAACCTCAGCCTCGATAAATGTCATCTGTGAGCTGTCCAAAGACAGGCCATCATTGCCGACGCACGTTATTTAGATGTTGAACTGATGCTGAAGGGGGGCCAGACCAAATGTAATAAGAGCTCGTAAGGATTCTGGTCAATATGAGTCAACGCTATAAAACCCAGAGTTACCATGAAGTGATGATGCAGAGAAGGCAAATTTAATTAGCTATACATCCCACTAATTCCATTAGTTCACCAGGATGTTGCCAGGACTAGAGGGTGTGAGCTATAGGGAGAGGTTGAGTAGGCTGGGTCTCTATTCCATGGAGCGCAGGAGGATGAGGGGTGATCTTATAGAGGTGTACAAAATCATGAGAGGAATAGATCGGGTAGACGCACAAGTCTTTTGAGTCTTTTACCCAGAGTAGAGGAATCGAGGACCAGTGGACATAGGTTCAAGGTGAAGGGGAAAAGATTTACTAGGCGTCCAAAAGGGTAACTTTTTCACACAGAAGGTGGTGGGTGTATGGAACAAGCTAGTCAAGGTTGGGACTATCTCATAGTTTAAGAAACAGTTGGACAGGTACATGGATAGGACAGGTTTGGAGGGATATGGACCAAGCGTAGACAGGTGGGACTAGTGTAGCTGGGACATTGTTGGCCGGTGTGGGCGAGTTGGGCCGAAGGGCCTGTTTCCACACTGTAAGTCGGCAAATGGGACTAGCTTTGATGGGACATGGTGGTTGGCCTCCCATTCCGAATCCGACCTTTCTGTCCTGGGCCTCCTCCACGGCCAGAGTGAGGCCCACCGCAAATTGGAGGAGCAGCACCTTATATTTCGCTTGGGTAGTTTACACCCCAGCGGTATGAACATTGACTTCGCCAATTTCAGGTAGTCCCTGCTTTCTCCCTCCTTCCCCTCCCCTTCCCAGCTCTCCCACAACCCACTGTCTCCGCCTCTTCCTTTCTACTTCCCGACCCCCCCCCCCCCACCCCGACATCAGTCTTGAAGAAGCGTCTCGACCCGAAACGTCATCTATTCCTTCGCTCCATAGATGCTGCCTCCTCACCCGCTGAGTTCCTCCAGCACTTTCGTCGATGCCAAAGACAGGCACAAAATGCTGGAGTAACTCAGCGGGGCAGGCAGCGTCTCTGGAGAGAAGGAATGGGCGACGTTTCCGATCGAGACCCTTTTCGGACTGAGTGTCAGGGAAGCGAGACTCCTGACGGGCGCCCGAAAAAGGGACCACATCACCCCGATCCTGGCCTCTCTCCATTGGCTCCCTGTGCGGTTCCGAATAGATTTCTAGATTCTCCTCCATGTCTACAAAGCCCTCAATGGGCTTGCCCCCTCCTACATTAAAAGTCTGCTTACCCACCACACCACCTCCAGGCCCCTCAGATCGGCCGACTTGGAGTTGCTGAATATCCCGCGGTCTAGGCATAAGCTCAGGGGCGACCGCGCCTTTGCGGTTGCAGCTCCTAGACTGTGGAACAGCATCCCCCTTCCCATCAGAACTGCCCCCTCCATCGACTCCTTTAAGTCGAGGCTTAAAACTCATCTTTACTCTCAAGCCTTTCTTGACGTCCTCTGAGCGAGGGCTATATGTATGTATTTATGTATGTAATTAATCTATGAACCAATGTTGTATAACGTTAGTACCTCCACCAATGTAAAGCACTTTGGCCAACGAGAGTTGTTTTTTAAATGTGCTATAGAAATAAAAGTGACCTGACTTGACTTGATTGTCACAGTGGTAGCAGCTCGCCAAAATGGCGGCGACTGGACCCCCCCCCGCTACGACAATGTCTACGACAACCTACCACCTAGTCGACGTCAAGCTGCCGACAACTGGTGACCCATTAGGATGTCTACCTATGGCCACACCTACGACCACACAGGCAACAACCGTTCAACCTACGTCCACCCGTGACCAGCTACGACAACTGAAGACAATTCAGTGGCCGGTGCCTGTCGCAGGTTGGCGTAGGTAGACGTAGGTAGTCGCCAATGGAATTCACCGGAGTCAGCACCCGGCAACAACCAACGTCACCCGGCGACAACCAACGTCACCCGGCAACAACCAACGTCACCCGGCAACAACCAACGGCACCCAGCGACAACCAACGTCACCCGGCAACAACCAACGTCACCAGGCAACAACCAACGTCACCCGGCAACAACCAAGGTCACCCGGCAACAACCAACGTCACCCGGCAACAACCAACGTCACCCGGCAACAACCAAGGTCACCCGGCAACAACCAACGTCACCCGGCAACAACCAACGTCACCCGGCAACAACCAACATCACCCGGCAACAACCAAGGTCACCCGGCAACAACCAAGGTCACCCGGCAACAACCAACGTCACCCGGCAACAACCAAGGTCACCCGGCAACAACCACGTCACCCGGCAACAACCTACGACAGCACCAACATCAGGAGAAGACAAGCTACGTCAAGCCCACAGTCGCCGAAACGTTTTGAACATTTCAAAATCCAGCGGCGACCAGAAAAACGTCACGACTATTTCGGCAACTTGAGGAGACGACTCACGACCGTACACGCGGCACCCCGGCAACCGTGTGGCGACAGACTAGACGCTGAACAAAAATCGCCTAAGTGGGACAGGGGCGAAAGAGTTGGTTCTTGGCATCAGGTACAGCATGGACATTGTGGGCCGAAGGGCCTGTTCTTGGGCTGTGCTCTTCCATGCTTGATGTTCTATGTTAAAAACAAAATCCTAATAGGACATTGGAGACACTTCATTAAAGTACTTTCCAGGGAGGTTATATGTTTGGCTGTCTTATGAGAAAAAGTTTTTCCTGTGTGTGTGTGCGTTGCATAAAATGGAGCAGAGAAAGGGTTATTTGCATTGGGTGGAGTGCCGGGTAGGTTTACTGATGACTCCACGATTTATGAGTCTCTTAACCAAGAGTAATGTCTTGTGCAAGATTGCATGGGTCTGGGAGAAGGGTGTGTACAATGGACTATTTGCATGTTGGCATGTTTGGTTCGTGACTTTGCTTCGAGCCACACAGGTCTGGAATGCTTCCCTGCTAACAGATGGTGAATGTCTGAATAATTAATTGTGTCCAACCCTCGCTGCAGCGAGCGGAATACTCCTTGTAGACCTTGTCCAAGCTTTTCCCCTGTATCCTGCGGTGAGGTTAAAACTCCGCGGGTGTGGACTGTGGTCGGAACCAGAGATGAGTAAACCAGGCAAAATCCGCTACTTCATCTGTAATTCAACCTATGCCCTCTGGTCCACGATTCCCCTACGCTGGGAAAGAGGCACCGAATGTCCCTGCTCGATCAATTCCTCTCAAGATTTTATACACCTCGATCAGAACACAGAAACATAGTAAATTGTTAAGGGCTTGGACACGCTAGAGGCAGGAAACATGTTCCCGATGCGGGGAGAGTCCAGAATTGGGGCCACACAGTTTAAGAATAAGGGGCAAGCCATTTTGAACGGAGACGAGGAAACACTTTTTCTCACAGAGAGTTGTGAGTCTGTGGAATTCTCTGCCTCAGAGGGCGGTGGAGGCCGGTTCTCTGGATGCTTTCAAGAGAGAGCGTGATAGGGGTCTTAAAAATAGCGGAGTCAGGGGATATGGGGAGGAGGCAGGAACGGGGTACTGATTGGGGATGATCAGCCATTGAATGGCGGAGCTGGCTCGAAAGGCCTACTGCACCTATTGTCTATTGTCTAAATAGGTGCAGGAGTAAGCCTGCTTGATTCTGTTAGCCCCAAGAGCCAAATCTAATTCTCTCTTGAAAAAAATCCAGTGAATTGGCCTCCACTGCCATCCTGGGCTAAGAATTCGACAGATTCACAACTCTCTGGGTGAAAACGTTTTTCCTCATCTCAGTGCTAAATGACCTACCCCTTATTCTTAAAATGTGACCCCTGGTTCTGGACTCCCCCAACAGCATGTCAAGAGAGTTTATTGTCCCAGATAGGACAATGAAATTCTTACTTGCTGCAGCACAACAGAATATTGTAGGCATAAATACAGATCAGATTAGTTCAATATACACATAAATAAACAGATGCAATAGGCATCTACATTACAGTTCAGAGTCTGTTTGATGTCGAGTTTGATGTGGCTGTGGGGAAGAAGCTGTTCCTGAACCTGGATGTAACATATTTCAGGCTCCTGTACCTTCTGCCCGATGGTAGCGGAGATATGAGTGTGTGGCCAGGATGGTGTGGGCCCTTGATGATGTTGGCAGCCTTTTTGAGGCAGCGACTGCGATAGATCCCCTCGATGGTGGGGAGGTCAGAGCCGATGATGGACCGGGCAGTGTTTACAACTTTCTGCGTCCTTTTCCGCTCCTGGACGCTCAAGTTGCCGAACCAAGCCACGATGCAACCGGTCAGCATGCTCTCTACTGTGCACCTGGAGAAGTTCGAGAGAGTCCTCCTTGACATACCGACTCTCCGTAGTCTGGGGAACATTTTTCCTGCGCTCCAAGGAATAAAGCCACAGCCTGTTTGACCTCTTGAGGCTCCAATCCTGGCAACATTCTCGTAAATCTTCTCCGCGCCCTTCCCAGTTTGACAACATCTTTCCTATAACATGGGGCCCAGAACCGAACACAATACTCTAAATGCGGCCTCACCAACGTCTTATACAACTGCAACATGACCTCCCAACATCTATACTCAATACTCTGACTGATGAGCCAAAAGCCTTTTTGACCACCTGATCTACCTGCGACTCGATCTTCAAGGAACTATTTACCCGCACTCCTAGATTCCTCCGCTCTATAACACTCCTCAGACCATACCATGTTGCAAGGACTCAAACAGGCCCGTTGCCCTACCAAGTCCACGCCGACCAGAGATCACCCCATTCACTAGCACTATCCTACACACGAGAGACACTGTACAATTTTTTACAAAAGCCAATTAACCTACAAACCTGTGCAGCTTTGGAGTGTGGGAGGAAACCGGAGCAGCCGGAGAAAATCCACGCAGGTCACGGGGAGAACGTACAAACCGGTTACAGGCAGCGCCCGCGGTCGGGATCGAACCCGTGTCCCTGGCGCACCGAGGCAGAGACTCTACCGCTGTGCCACCGTGCCGCTCACTGCGCTGACCAAACAAGCGCGGGTCATCAAATTCTCGGCAAATCTAGTTTAGAAACAAGGAACTGCAAGGGGTAGTTTATGTAAAAGGCACAAAGTGCTGGAGTGACTCAACAGGTCGGGCAGCATCTCTGGAGGACACGGGCAGGTGACTTTTCAGTTTTTGGGACCCTTCTTCAGGCTGGTTGCAGGTGGGGTGAAGGAACGCGGGAAGAGAGGTGGGGTGGGTGATAGGTGGGCATAGGGGAGAAGGGTCTTGGATGGGGAGACGGTTGGACAAAGGGCAGGGATGAAAAGACCGAGGAAGTGAGACCAAAGGATTGCAAATTGTGAAGCTGGAGGAAGGAATGGAGGTCATAAGGTCATAGGTCACAGAGTTGATGTGATCAAGCTTTTCCCTTTGAGAATAGGGAAGATTCAAACAAGAGGACATGACTTCAGAATTAAGGGACAGAAGTTTAGGGGTAACATGAGGGGAAACTTCTTTTCTCAGAGAGTGGTAGCGGTGTGGAATGAGCTTCCAGTGGAAGTGGTAGCGGCAGGTTCGTTGGTGTCATTTAAAAATAAATTGGATAGGCATATGGATGAGAAGGGAATGGAGGGTTATGGTATGAGTGCAGGCAGGTGGGAATAAGGGAAAAAGTTGTTCGGCACGGACTTGTAGGGCCGAGATGGCCTGTTTCCGTGCTGTAATTGTTATAAGGTCATAGGGAATGGGAGGCCAATCGGCCCATCAAGTCTACTTCACCATTCAATCATGGCTGATCTATCTCTCCATCCTAACCCCCTTCTCCCCATAACCTCTGACACCTGTACTAACTATGGTGGAGGGGGAGGGGGAGGGGAGGGGGGAAATCGGTGCGAGTCTCGCACGTTGAAACAAGGAACTGCGGAATCTGGTTTTTACCAACACAACGGAGAAACTCAGCTGGTCAGGCAGCATCTCTGGAGAAAAAGGATAGGTGACGTTTTGGGTTGGGACCCTTCTTCAGACTAGTCCAGGTGGGCACATCTGAGAAGGGGGGAGGGGGGGGAATATGTGGGGGGGTATATGATGAATGAAGGGAAGTTATCTAAAATTGGAGAATTCATACCGCTAGGGTTGTAAGCTGCCCATAAGGGAAATATGAGGTGCTGTTCCTCCAGCTTGCGTATGGCCTCAGTTTGACAACGGAGAAGGCCCATGACAGGAAAGTCCCCATAATTATTTTGGATCTCCACGTAATTCTCTTTTGGAAATTAAATGAGATTGGAAAGTAAAAGTTATTTGGCCCAAACGAGTTATTCGACTGAACGATACAATTACTTTATAAGACGAAAGAAATCCGGAGGAGTTCACGTCTGGTTAAAAAAAACAACTAAAGGGGTGGCGAGCTGAAGAGTTTGGTTTAGTTTAGAGATACAGCGTGGCAACAGGCCCTTCGGCCCACCGAGTCTGCACACCAACAGCAATCCCCGCACACTAACACTATCCCACGCACACGGGACAATTTGCGTTTATACCAATTAACCGACAGACATGTACGTCTTTGGAGTGTGGGAGGAAGATTTTGGAGAAAACCTAAGCAGGTCATCGAGTCATAGAATCATAGAGTGAAGGTGGACAAAAGTGCCGGAGAAACTCAGTGGGCGCGGCACCATCTATGGAACGAAGGAAATAGGCAACGTTTCGGGCCGAAACCCTTCTTCAGACCCGAAACATTCGGGCTGAAACGTTGCCTATTTCCTTCGCTCCGTAGATGCTGCTGCACCCGCTGAGTTTCTCCAGCACTTTTGTCAACCTTCAATTTTCCAGCATCTGCAGTTCCTTCTTGAATCATGGAGTGATACAGTGTGGAAACAGGCCCTTCGGCCCAACTTGCCAACAATGTCCCAGCTACACTAGTCCCATCTGCCTGCGTTTGGTCCATATCCCACCAAACCTGTCCTATCCATGGTCACGCGGGGGAACGTACAAACTCCGTACAGACAGAACCCGTAGTCAGGATCGAACCCGGGTCTCCGGCGCTGTAAGGCAGCAACTCTACCGCTGCGCCACCGTGCCGCCCTAGGACATCTTTGGGCTCAGATGCAGAAGACATCACCAGTGAAGAAAGCGAACGGTATGTTGGCCCCTAGTTTGAGGAAGGACATTCTTGCTATTGAGGGAGTGCAGCGTAGGTTAACAAGGTTAATTCCCGGGATGGCGGGACTGTCATATGCTGAGAGAATGGAGCGGCTGGGCTTGTACACTCTGGAGTTTAGAAGGATGAGAGGATATCTTATTGAAACACATAAGATTGTTAAGGGCTAGAGGCAGGAAATATGTTCCCGATGTTGGGGGAGTCCAGAATCAGGGGCCACATTTTACGAATAAGGGGTAAGCCATTTAGAACGGAGACGAGGAAACATTTTTTCTCACAGCGAGTTGTGAGTCTGTGGAATTCTCTGCCTCAGAGGGCGGTGGAGGCCAGTTCTCTGGATACTTTCAAGAGAGAGCTAGATAGGGCTCTTAAAGATAGTGGAGTCAGGGGATATGGGGAGAAGGCAGGAACGGGGTACTGATTGGGGATGATCAGCCATGATCACATTGAATGGCGGTGCTGGCTCGAAGGGCCGAATGGCCTACTCCTGCACCTATTGTCTATTGTCTATTGAATGTCAAGAGTCAAGAGTGTCTAGTTGCCACATGTACTGGCAGCCGCTCAACAGTTGTGTAAACACAGGAATCAACAGTAGCGTGATAGAGTCACACTTTTCACACAGAGGGTGGTGGGTGTATGGAACGAACTGCCAGAGGAGGTAGTTGAGGCTGGGACTATCGCAATGGTTAAGAAACAATTAGACAGGTGCATGGATAGGACAGGTTAAATGGTTATGGGCTAGAATTAGGCAGCTGGGACCCATGTAGACGGGACATGTTGGTCGGTGTGGGCGATGGGCCGAAGGGCCTGTTTCCACGCTGTATCACACTCAATGTGAGACACACCGTGGAAACAGGCCCTTCGGCCCAACTTGCCCACACCATACAAACTGTCCCATCTACACTAGTCCCACCTGCCCGCGTTTGGCCCACATCCCTCTACACCTACCCCTATCCACGTACCTGTCCAAATGTTTGTTAAACGTTGGGATCGTCCCTGCCTCAACGACCTCCTCCGAGAGCTCGTTCCATACACCCACCGCCCTTTGTGTGAAAAAGATCCACCTGTTGTATTTAGTATTTCGGGCCGAAACCTGTTTGTGTGTCGTGTGACCTGCTGTGTGTGGATCTCACGCCGAGCAAGGCTTTTCACTGCACCTCTGTACATGGGACAATAATAATACTAATCCTAAAGATGCATACAAAGCAACGTGTAGGATGGGACTGCAGATGCTGGTTTATACCGAAGTTAGACTCTAAAAGCTGGAGTAACTCAGTGGGTCAGGCAGCATCTCTGGAGAGAAGGAATAGGTAACCCTGCGGGTGCGAACTTTCCGTCAGACTGAAAGATAAAGGCAGAACTAAACACAACCAGGTTCAATTAAACAATAGACAATAGACAATAGGTGCAGGAGTAGGCCATTCGGCGCTTCAAGCCAGCACCGCCATTCAATGTGATCATGGCTGATCATCCCCAATCAGTACCCCGCTCCTGCCTTCTCCCCATATCCCCTGACTCCGCTATCTTTAAGAGCCCTATCTAGCTCTCTCTTGAAAGCATCCAGAGAACCCGCCTCCACCGCCCTCTGAGGCAGAGAATTCCACAGACTCACAACTATCTGTGAGAAAAAATGTTTCCTCGTCTCCGTTCTAAATGGCCGACCCCTTATTCTTAATTCTTAAGAGTTCTAGCCATGCTGAATAGTCTGATTATTTGAGCAAGATGGCGGCCAAACCCAGGCGACTATATGTGTGCGCCGGCCACAGAAGCAGGTCTACAATCACACATTACAATCACCGCACACTCGTGAATCTCTACTCCCTGCACTGTACTGACAATATACTGCAATACACTGTAAATACATTGTGCATGGCTCGATTGTAACCACGTGTAGTCTTTCTGCTGACTGGATCGCACGCAACAAAAGCTTTCCGCTGTTCCTCGGTACACGTGACAATAAACTAGACTGAAATTAAAGGGCCAGGTTGTGTGGGAAGGAACAGCAGATGCTCATTTAAACTGAAGAAAGATGCGAAATGCTGGAGTAACTCTGCGGGACGGGCAGCATCTCTGGAGAGAAGGAATGGGTGACGTGTCGGGTCGAGACCCTTCTTCAGGGGTTGGGGCCCTTCGGCCTGACTTGCCCACACCAACCAACACGTCCCAGCTACATTAGTCCCACCTGCCTATGTTTAGGCCATATCAATAGACAATAGGTGCAGTAGTAGACCATTCGGCCCTTCGAGCCAGCACCACCATTCAATGTGATCATGGCTAATCATCCTCAATCAGTACCCCGTTCCTGCCTTCTCCCCATATCCCCTGACTCCGCTATCTTTAAGAGCCCCATCTATCCATCTACACCTGTCCGATCCAGGTGTTACCCCTCTTACTTTAAACCTATGTCCTCTGGTTCATGGTTCCCCTACTCTGGGTAAAGGACATTGTGTATTCACCCTATCTATACCCCTCTTGATCTCTATAACATTTTAGTGGGCAGTGTAGTGGTGCAGCGGTAGAGTTGCTGCCTCACAGCACCAGAGACCAGAGCACCCGGAGAGAAATCACAAAGTCACGGGGAGAACGAGCAAACTCCACACAGACAGCACCTGAGGTCAGGATACCAACTGAGTCACTCTGCCGCCCTTCTCTGGTCGCCCCCGTTACGTGATGGATGTGGGGACTTTGGAAATGGCGCAGAAGAGGTTTATCAGAATGCCAGACACAAATAAACTTTTTACTCGTAAGGAGGGCATCAAAATAGTCGTGGGAATTCGTAGACATACTCGTAGGAGTTCGTGAACTTAGTCGCGGAAGGTCATAGGAGTTCGTAGATTACCACAATCTTGATTTTTTTTTTTAACTCGGCAGAGGTTTTGAATTAAGTCGTGAAAGTGGGACGGGCCGTTTGGAGAGGGGCTGGGGGGAAGGAAGGAAAACTGGCCTGGGCTGCCAGTCAGGAAGGTGGGAAGGCAGACTGAGCCCTCCAGGGCAGAGGTCCTCGAGATGCCCCCCCCGCACTCCAGAGTCGGCACGCAACTTGGTGGAGAGGGCAGGGGTGCCGGGCTCCCTTCTAATGAGAAACTGCGACCAACCTGCCTTTCTGATCGCTCTTAAAACGGCTGCAACTGGTTTGCAGTTCTTGGCCAAGCGGTTTTTATTCCCCGGCTTGTTTTCCCCAAACAGGACGGGGAAAGTTAAAGTTGCTCTGCTGGCACGCCTGCCTACAGCTTACTCATTACAACTCAGCCCATGCCAGCCTCCCGTCCAAATCTCCAGCCCTCCACATACATCCAGGTTGCAGAGGGGACCTCCCAGAAGCTCACCCTGTCTGCCTGGAATAAAACGAGTTTGGTTTCTGTTTGCCCACTCGCTCACTCACTCTACCCCACATCGCGCAAAGCAGGCCCTTCGGCCCACACGCCAGCACTATCACACACACACACACACACACACACACACACACACACACACACACACACACACACACACACACTCACACACACACACACACACACACACACACACACACACACACACACACACACACACACACACACGCACGCACGCACACACACACACACACACACACACACACACACACACACACACACACACACACACACACACGCTAGGGGACCCTATACAATCTACCAGAAACATCAGAAACAATAGACAATAGGTGCAGGAGTAGGCCATTCAGCCCTTCGAGCCAGCACCGCCATTCAATGTGATCATGGCTGATCATCCCCAATCAGTACCCCGTTCCTGCCATCTCCCCATAACCCCTGACTCCGCTATTTTTAAGAGCCCTATCTAGCTCTCTCTTGAAAGCATCCAGAGATTCTCTGCCTCCACTGCCCTCTGAGGCAGAGAATTCCACAGAATTCCATAGACTCACCACTCTCTAGAAGCCAATTAACCTGGGGAGTGTGGCAGGGAACCGGAGCACCCGGAGGAAACCCACGCAGGTCGCAGGGAGAACGTACAAGCTCCGCGCAGGCAGCGCCCGTGGTCAGGATCGAACCCGGGCCTCTGGCGCTCTGAGGCAGTAACTCTGTGGGATTGTCTGCCACGGAAGGCAGTGGAGGCCGGTTATCTGGACAATTTCAAGAAGGAGATAGATAGAGGTCTTAAAGATAGCGGAGTCAGGGGATATGGGGAGAAGGCAGGAACGGGGTACTGATTGTGGATGATCAGCCATGATCACATTGAATGGCGATGCTGGCTCGAAGGGCCGAATGGCCTACTCCTGCACCTATTGTCTATTGTCTATTGTCTATTGTCTATTGTCTATTGTCTATTGTATACCCTCCGTGTGAAAAAGTTACCCCGTAGGTTCCGATTAAATCTTCCCCTCTTACCATAAACCTATGGCCTCTGGTTCATGGTTCCCCTACTCTGGGTAAAAGATTTTGTGTATTCACCCTATCTATAGCCCCTCATGATCTCTATAACATTTTTGTGGGCAGTGTAGTGGCGCAGCGGTAGAGTTGCTGCCTCACAGCACCAGAGACCAGAGCACCCGGAGAGAACTCACAAGGTCGCAGGGAGATCGTGCAAACTCCACGCAGACAGCACCTGAAGTCAGGATGCCAACTGAGTCACTCTGCCGCCCTTCTCTGGTCGCCCCCTTTACGTGAAGGATGTGGGGACTTTGGAAATGGCGCAGAAGAGGTTTATCAGAATGCCTGACACAAAGTGCGGGAGTAACTTAGCGGGACAGGCAGGCAACATCTCTGGAGAGAAGACGTTTCGGGTCGAGACCCTTCTTCAGACGGACCTGGCTGGATTAGGAGGGAGTGTGAGCTACAGGGAGAGGTTTGACAAACCTCCAGTCCCTGTATAAAATCATGAGAGGAATAGATCATGTGGAGGCACAGAATCTCTTGCTCAGAGTGGGTGAATCGAGGACCAGTGGCCATAGGTTTAAGGTGAAGGGGAAAAGTTTCAATAGGAATCTGAGGGGTAACTTTTTCACACAAAGGGTGGTGGGGGTATGGAACAAGCTGCCAGAGGAGGTAGTTGAGGCTGGGACTATCCCACCGTTTAGACAGGTACATGGATAGGACAGGTTTTGAAGAATATGGACCAATCGTGTAGATGGGACATGTTGGCCGGTGTGGGCAAGTTAGGCCGAAGGGCCTGTTTCCATGCTGTATAGATGACTCTATGACGAAGTGGATTCTTTTCTGTGGGACGTGCAAGTTTGAGAAGAGACCTAGTAGAGGTATATATCATTTTTCGTATAGATAGTGTCTGGATAGAGCATAGATAGTGAGAAACTTTTCCCCCAGGGTGGCTTTGGAGTAAGAGGGGCAAGGTTTCAAGGAGAGGTGTGAGGCAAATGTATTTACACAGAGAGTAGTGGAGGTGGAAGCAGATACGATAGTGGTGTTTAAGAGCCTTTTAGACAGGCCCATGGATATGCAGCGAATGGAGGGATATGGATCACATGCAGTTTCGACTTTTGAGATACAGCGTGGAAACAAGCCCTTCAGCCCACCGAGACCACAGCGATCACCCCCGCACACTAGCACCATCCTACACACCTGGGGCATTTTACAATTTACAGAAGCCAATTAGACAATAGGTGCAGGAGTAGGCCATTCGGCCCTTCGAGCCAGCACCGCCATTCAATGTGATCATGGCTGATCACCCCCAATCAGTACCCCGTTCCCCCATATCCCCTGACTCCGCTATCTTTAAGAGCCCTATCTAGCTCTCTCTTGAAAGTACCCAGAGAACCGGCCTCCACTGCCCTCTGAGGCAAAGAATTCCACGGACTCACAACTCTCTGTGAGAAAAAGTGTTTCCTCATCTCCGTTCTAAAGGGCTTACTCCTTCTTCGTAAACTGTGGCCCCTGGTTCTGGACTCCCTCAACATCGGGAACATGTTTCCTGCCTCTAGCCTGTCCAAACCCTTAATAATCTTATATGTTTCCAATGAGATACCCTCTCATCCTTCTAAACTCCAGAGTGTACAAGCCCAGCTGCTCCATTCTCACAGCATATGACAGTCCCGCCATCCCGGGAATTAACCTGGTGAACCTACGCTGCACTCCCTCAATAGCAATTAACTGACAAAGCTGCGCATCTTTGGAGTGTGGGAGGAAACCGGAGCACAAACTCCGTACATACAAGCACCCGTGGCCAGGATCGAACCTGGGACCCAGGCGCTGCGTGGCAGCAACTCTACCGCTGCGCCACCGTGCTTGGTGTCCTGTTCAGCATGGACATTGTGGACTGGGGAGGCCCACTCCTGTTCTGTACTGTTCGTGTGCAGTCGCTGTCAATTTAGTATCCTGTTTAAATCTAATCCTTGCAAGCCCCCACTGACCTCTCGACCCAAGTTGGCCATTCTTGCCACAACAGAGGGGGGTTGCCAATTGGATTCACACCTGCCAGCTTTGGCAACGAGGGCCTCTATTAACTGGAAACTAAGTGCAATGTGACCCAAAGTCGGGAGGCGGACGCAAGATGCAAAGGGGAGATTAACGAGGATGATGCAGGAACAATGTTCCCAATGTTGGGCGAGTCCAGAACCAGGGGCCACACAGTCTTAGAATAAAGGGGAGGCCATTTAAGACTGAGGTGAGAAAAAACTTTTTCACCCAGAGTGTTGTGAATTTATGGGATTCCCTGCCACAGAGGGCAGTGGAGGCCAAATCACTGGATGGATTTAAGAGAGAGTTGGATAGAGCTCTAGGGGCTAGTGGAGTCAAGGGATATGGGGAGAAGGCAGGCACGGGTTATTGATTTGGGGACAATCAGCCATGATCACAATGAATGGTTCGCTGGCTCGAAGGGCCGAATAGCCTCCTCCTGCACCTACTTTCTATGTTTCTATGTTTCTATGACTCGAGGGCCTGTGCTATAGGGAGAGGTTGAGCTGGCTGGGACTCTATTCCTTGGAGCGCAGGAGGATGAGGTGTACAAAATTATGGGGGGGCTAGATAACTTGAACGCACATTTTTACACAGGATCTTTTACCCAGGCTGGGGAAATCTAGAATCAAGAACAAGAATGCGGGGAGGATGTTCCCACTCGTGGGAGAGTCTAAGACTAGAGGGCACAGCCTCAGAATTAAAGGACGTTCCTTTAGGAAGGAGATGAGGAGGAATTTCTTTAGTCAGAGGGTGGTGAATCTGTGGAATTCTTTGCCACAGAAGGCTGTGGAGGCCAAGTCAGTGGATATCTTTAAGGCAGAGATAGATAGATTCTTGATTAGTACGGGTGTCAGGGGTTATGGGGAGAAGGCAGGAGAATGGGGTTTGGAGAGATAGATCAGCCATGATTGAATGGCAGAGTAGATGATGCCCTAATTAGACCAAATGGCCTAATTCGTCTCCTATCACTTATGAACTTACCAGCTTATGAATGATAGGTTTAAGGTGAGAGGGGAAAAGTTTTAAAATGAATCCGAAGGGCAACATTTTCACACAGTGAGAGAGGTGGGTGCATGGAACGAGCTGCCAGAGGAGGTAGTTGAGGCTGGGACAATAACAATTTAAAAGACAATAGAACAGGTACATGGATAGGATAGGTTTAGAGGGATATGGGCCTAACCCGGGCAGGTGGGACTTGTGAGGATGGGGCATCTTGGTTGGGATGGGCAAGTTGGGCCGAAGGGCCTGTTTCCGTGCTGTATTACTCCATGACACTGCAAGAACTGGTGCCCAGAGATGTAACATTGTAAACCTGGCATGAGGGAGTGTTGGGCTTGACGGTCTACCACTGGGAGTTGCCTCACAGCGCCAGAGACACAGGTTCGATCCTGACCTCAGGTGCTGTCTGTGTGGAGTTTGCACGTTCTCCCCTTGACCGCCCGGCTTTTTCCAGGAGCTCCAGCTTCCCCCCATATCCCAAAGACATGCGGGTTTGCAAGTCTGAAGAAGGCTTTCGGCCAGAAACCTTGCCTATTTCCTTCGCTCCATAGATGCTGCCTCACCCACTGAGTTTCTCCAGCACTTTTGTCTACCTTCGATTTTTCCAGCATCTGCAGTTCCTTCTTGAACGGTTACAAGTTTGGTTTAGTTTAGTGCAGAGATACAGCGCGGAAACAGGCCCTTCGACCCACTGAGTCCACACTAGCCTGCGATCCCCGCCCGCTAATACTATCCTACACAATTCTTTTGACATTCCCACCAAGCCAATTAACCTACACACCTGTAAGTCATTGGAGTGTCAAGTCTTTGGAAACTGAATATCTCAGAGAAAACCCGCGCAGGTCACGGGGTGAACGTACAAACTCCATACAGGCAGCACCCGTAGCCAGGATCGAACCGGGGGTGTCTGGCGCAGTAAGGGAGCAACTCGACCGCTGCGCCACCGTGCCGCCCTGTGTAAATTGCCCCTAGTGTGCAGGGAGTGGATAATGCCCCTGTCCCACTTAGGAAACCTGAACGGAAACCTCTGGAGACTTTGCGCCCCACCCAAGGTTTCCGTGCGGTTCCCGGAGGTTTTTGTCAGTCTCCCTACCTGCTTCCACTACCTGCAACCTCCGGCAATCACCCGCAACCTCCGGGAACCGCACGGAAACCTTGGGTGGGCTGCAAAGTCTCCAGAGGTTTCCGTTCAGGTTTCCTAAGTGGGACAGGGGCATAACGTAGATCTAGTGTGAACGGGCCAGCATGGACTGGATGGGCCCAAGGGCCTGGCTCCACACCGCCTCATTAAACTAAACTGAAGTAAGGCATGTTACAAATGTGTTTTTGTGTGTGTGTGAATTCCCAATGTACACAAAGCTCTGCATCAGCAGTGAGGAAACTAAAACGTTCTTGATTCTCCTCTCAGGTCTGAGGTCTGAGTTCACGTCCAAGGCAAACACAGAAAGGAAACAAAGGAACACATGGACTGCAAGAACCCAACGCTGGTTTATCCCAAAGGTTAAAAACCTGTCTGTGTCAAAACCACTTCATTATTCAACTCAGATCCGTGCCGAGAATTGTCTCGTTTAGTTTAGTATAGAGAAACATGCCCTTCCACCCACCGAGTCCGCGCCGACCAGCCATCCCCGCGCACTAACGCTGTCCGACACGCACTCGGGACAATTTACATTGACACCAAGCCAATTCACCCACAAAGCTGCGCGGCTTTGGGAGTGTGGGAGGAAACTGAAGATCTCGGCGGAAACCCACGCGGGTCGCGGGGACCACGTACAAGCTCCGTACAGGTAGTCGGGATGGAACCCGGGTCTCCGGCGCTGCAAGCGCTGTGAGTCAGCAACTCTACCGCTGCGCCACCGTGCCGCTTGGACTTTTCTTTCATGGAGAGCTGGGGAAAAACATTGTTTTCTTTGACCCAGAACAGTAGAGCACAGTAACAGCCCTTCGGCTCATCATGTCGATGATACCAAGTTAATCTTGTAGGTTTAGGCTTATCACTGTTCGGTGTACCGAGGTACAGTGAAACGCTTGGTTTGGCACGGTCTACTGTCAGATCAGGTACTCCATACAGTATATTACATAGAAACATAGAAAATAGGTGCAGGAGTAGGCCATTCGGCCCTTCGAGCCTGCACCACCATTCAATATGATCATGGCTGATCATCCAACTCAGTATCCCGTACCTGCCTTCTCTCCATACCCCCTGATCCCTTTAGCCACAAGGGCCACATCTAACTCCCTCTTAAATATAGCCAATGAACTGGCCTCAACTACCTTCTGTGGCAGAGAATTCCAGAGATTCACCACTCTCTGTGTAAAATCAAGTCCAATCAAGTATACTCATGTACAATATGTAGAACAATAGACAATAGACAATAGGTGCAGGAGTAGGCCATTCGGCCCTTCGAGCCAGTACCGCCATTCAATGTGATCATGGCTGATCATCCCCAATCAGTACCCCGTTCCTGCCTTCTCCCCATATGGGGAAGGGTACAGAGTGTCTGAAGAAGACTCTCGACCCAAAACGTCACCCATTCCTTCTAACCAGAGATGCTGCCGGTCCCATAAGGTCATAAGTGATAGGAGAAGAATTAGGCCATTCGGCCCATCAAGTCTACTCCGCCATTCAATCATGGCTGATCTATCTCTCCCTCCTAACCCCATTCTCTGCCTGCCTTCTCCACATAAATACCTGACACCCGTACTAATCAAGAATCTATCTTTCTCTGCTTTAAATATATCCACTGACTTGGCCTCCACAGCCGTCTGTGGCAATGAATTCCACAGATTCACCACCCTCTGACTAAAGAAATTCCTCCTCATCTCCTTCCCGAATGAACGTCCTTTAATTCTGAGGCTGTGACTTCTGGTCCTAGACTCTCCCACTAGTGGAAACTTCCTCTCCACATTCACTCTATCCAAGTCTTTCACTAAGTGGCTGAGTTACTCCAGCATTTTGTGTCTACGTACATTGTATGTATGGCCTGTTCTTGGACTCCACTGCCTGCATATGATGCATATCCATCCATTCCCAGTACGTCCACATGCCCATCCAAACGCTTCGTAAATCCCGCTATCATACAAGTTCATAAATCACAGAAGGATCGATCCCCTTTAGAAGGATGAGAGGGTATCTCATTGAAACATATAAAGATTATTAAGGGTTTGGACTCGCTAGAGGCAGGAAACATGTTCCCGATGTTGGGGGAGTCCAGAACCAGGGGCCACTGTTTAAGAATAAGGGGTAAGCCATTTAGAACAGAGATGAGGAACCTTTTCACACAGAGAGTTGTGAGTCTGTGGAATTCTCTGCCTCAGAGGGCGGTGGAGGCTGGTTCTCTGGATACTTTCAAGAGAGAGCTAGATAGGGCTCTTGAAGATAGCGGAGTCAGGGGATATGGGGAGAAGGCAGGAACGGGGTACTGATTGGGGATGATCAGCCATGATCACATAGAATGGCGGTGCTGACTGGAAGAGCCGAATGGCCTACTCCTGCACCTATTGTCTATTGTCTATTGAGAAGAAGTAGGCCATTTGCTCACCATTCCTTCTGTACAGTCACTCATTCTTCTATCCGGAGAAACCAGCATCTGCAGTTGCTTCATCATCCACTTCTTCTCTCCCGAGATGCTGCCTGTCCCGCTGAGTTGCTCCAGCATTTATGCTCCTGTCTACCTTTTGAGTCAACTCTGCCATTCCATCATGCCTGATCTATCTCTCCCTCTCAACCCCATTCTCCTGCCTTCTCCCCATAACCCCTGACACCCGTACTAGTCGAGACTCTGTCAATCTGCCTTAAAAATAGCCAATGACTGCAAGATGACCTCCCACCTTCTGTACTGAATACTCTGACTGACGAAGGCCTTTGTGCCAAAATCATCATAGAATTACATGCCCTTTAGTTCTGAGGCTATGACCTCGAGTCCTAGACTCTCCCACCAGTGGAAACATCCTCTCCCCATAAAAACAAGCGCTTTGGTCCATCCTGCCCACATTGACTACACTAGTCCCACCTGCCTGCGTTTGGCCCATATCCCTCTAAACCTGTCCTATCCATGTACCTGTCCAAATCCTTCTTAAACATCAGGATTGTCATGCCTCAACTACCTCCTCCGGCAGCTCGTTCCGTACGCCCACCACCCTTTGGGTTAAAAAAAAGTCACCCCTCAGGTTCCCATTAGATCTCCTTGACTCTTAAGTTGTAAGCTATATTTAAGAGGGAGTTAGACGTGACCCTTGTGGTACGGGATACTGAGTTGGATGATCAGCCATGATCATATTGAATGGCGGTGCAGGCTCGAAGGGACGAATGGCCTACTCCTGCACCTATTTTCTATGTTTCTAAGATGTAGGTTCCTGACTGGGAATTTGTATAAGATCTTATTAGTGGTGGTAAAGAAAGCTTTTGGTGTGCTGGCCTTTATAAATCAGAGCATTGAGTATAGAAGTTGGGATGTAATGTTAAAATTGTACAAGGCATTGGTGAGGCCAATTCTGGAGTATGGTGTACAATTTTGGTCGCCTAATTATAGGAAGGATGTCAACAAAATAGAGAGAGTACAGAGGAGATTTACTAGAATGTTGCCTGGGTTTCAGCAACTAAGTTACAGAGAAAGGTTGAACAAGTTAGGGCTTTATTCTTTGGAGCGCAGAAGGTTAAGGGGGGACTTGATAGAGGTTTTTAAAATGATGAGAGGGATAGACAGAGTTGACGTGGAAACGCTTTTCCCACTGAGAGTAGGGAAGTTTCAAACAAGGGAACATGACTTGAGAATTAAGGGACTGAAGTTTAGGGGTAACATGAGGGGGAACTTCTTTACTCAGAGAGTGGTAGCGGTGTGGAATGAGCTTCCAGTGAAGGTGGTGGAGGCAGGTTCGTTTTTATCATTTAAAAATAAATTGGATAGTTATATGGATGGGAAAGGAATGGAGGGTTATGGTCTGAGCGCAGGTATATGGGACTAGGGGAGATTATGTGTTCGGCACGGACTAGAAGGGTCGAGATGGCCTGTTTCCGTGCTGTAATTGTTATATGGTTATATGGTTATATGGTTATTAAGAAGGGAATTCAAGCTGACTTACAAATGGCCGAGATACAAAATTAACTCCTCCCCAAATTGATTCCTAAATGTCGTGTCGCAATAGATGTGGATGATAAGGGGAAAGAGCCCAACTTCATGCCTTGAATCCTCCGGGAAGACAGTTTTGGTCTTCTAATTTGAGGAAGGACATTCTTGCTATTGAGGGAGTGCAGCGTAGGTTTACAAGGTTAATTCCCGGGATGGCGGGACTGTCATATGCTGAGAGAATGGAGCAGCTGGGTTTGTACACTCTGGAGTTTAGA
Organism: Amblyraja radiata; assembly: GCF_010909765.2. NCBI lineage: Eukaryota > Metazoa > Chordata > Chondrichthyes > Rajiformes > Rajidae > Amblyraja > Amblyraja radiata. The sequence continues at coordinate 114,508,131 of NC_045959.1, read as the reverse complement.
AGGATGAGAGGATATTTCATTGAAACATATAAGATTATTAAGGGCTTGGACACGCTAGAGGCAGGAAACATGTTCCCGATGTTGGGGGAGTCCAGAACCAGGGGTCACAGTTTAACAATAAGGGGTAAGGGATTTAGAAAGGAGATGAGGAAACACTTTTTCTCACAGAGAGTGGTGAGTCTGTGGAATTCTCTGCCTCTGGTGGAATTCTCTGGTGGAGGCGGGTTCTCTGGATGCTTTCAAAAGAGAGCCAGATAGGGCTCTTAAAGATAGCGGAGTCAGGAGATATGAGGAGAAGGCAGGAACGGGGTACCGATTGGGGATGATCAGCCATGATCACATTGAATGGCGGCGCTGGATCGAAGGGCCGAATGGCCTACTCCTGCACCTATTGTCTATTGTCTATAAACTCATGACATCTAAAGGCCCTGTTCCACTTTCCCGAGTTACTCAAGAATTCTCCCGAGTTTTCCCCTTGATTCAAACTGGGAGATGCTAGCCGTAGGTACTCGGGGCTATTTGTTTTTACTCGTGGACATTTTTCAACACGCTGAAAAAACGTCCCGACTTACCTGATGCCCCGAGTGCCTACGGCTGACATTACGAACCGCTACGAAACATATACGGGCATTCTCTGAGTTTGAATCAAGGGGAAAACTCGGGAGAATTCGTGAGCGACTCGGGAAAGCGGGTCAGGGGCTCAAATCAAAAGCTGGATTCCCACCAACCAGAAACCATGAGCACTGGAAAGACAGCCATGTGGCGGAGAAGACTCTTTCAACTGACCCAACATTATAGTGTGCAGGAAGGAACTGCAGATGCTGGTTTAAATCGAAGATAGACACAAAATGCTGGAGCAACTCTGCGGGACAGGCAGCGTCTCTGGAGAGAAGAAATGGGCGAAAAAGCATCTCGACTTGAAACGTCACCCATAGGTGGGTGGGGAGGGATGAGAGGCAGGTATATCACCACTTTTTTCTCTCTTTTTCTTTTTGTCCTTTTATTTTTTTCTACTCCTCTCTTCTTTCTTTCTTTTATTCACTCTCTGGCTACACTGGTAGTTTAGGGCTTCTATCTTTGCACATCTCTCTCTCGCTTTATCTCCTTTCTTTTCTTCTAATTCAAAGCCAAAAACTTAAAATTGAAGCTGTATAATAACTGTGTAATTTTTAGATGCCGTTGGTTCTATTTTTGTACATTTGCTTCTAATAAATAACATTTTTTTTTTAATTAAAAATTAAAAAAACGTCACCCATTCCTCCTCTCCAGAGGTGCTGCCTGTCCCCCGCTGGGTCACTCCGGCATTTTGTGTCTGTATCTGACTTTCTAACGGCCTGACTTGTCCCACCATGCGAGCTAAGGATCCTGGTATGTATTACCATTTATCAGTACATAATATTAAAAAAAGCAATTACATGTCTCGAGTTTTATTGGAGTCATATGTGCTCTTTAAAATGTAAAGGAATTAATAAAAGACATGACTTTAAAAAATGTAAACATCACTAAGATATATTTCTGGAATAACTGAAAGGCACAGATCAGAACCAGTTTCTTGAAAAGGAGCCAAAAAGAAGCCTCAGAACTGCTGCCAGTGGAAAACAGCGAGTGTAGCGGAGATTAAAGAATGTTCCCATGCAGCAGAAATGGCCAACCATCCCGTGTAGACTACGCCAACACTGAGCAGGTGTATTATGTGCCGGCTACATCCCCCCCGTCTACCCAAACCTGCCGCCATTGTTCATTAATTCACACGTTCGCAAGCTCATCGGAACAGAATTAGGCCATTCGGCCCATCAAGTCTACTCCCGCCATTCAATCATGGCTGATCAATCTCTCCCTCCTCTCAACCCCATTCTGGGGTGTGAAGATTGCAACCTTCATGTGGTCCGCCCTGTTTCGACGAATGCAATCAACCTGGCGTACACAATCAAATAAGATCAAATGGAACCAGTTGTCCTACAAATTTAGGCTGTGCACACCACGCACAAGGAGAAGGACCCCATTCTCCTGCGTTCTCCCCATAACCCCTGACACCTGCACTAATCAAGAATATATCTATCTCCGCCACTGACTTGGCCTCCACAGCCTTCTGTGGCAAAGAATTCCATGGATTCACCACCCCAACAAGTTGAATGATTAATGATGATCTGAAATACTCCAGAAGAACTGAGCTGAAGGGCCTGTTTCCGTGCTGTAACTGTAGATTGGTTATTTCCTACCAACCAATTGTAGTGCTTGTTAGTAGTTGCTCTGCCTAATATGCGATCTATATTACGAAGATCTTGCTTACGTAATTCGGTCTGAGTAGCTGCTGGTTACTGTAACGTCCTGCAGACCAATGCTGCAAGTGGACTTAAATAAATATGTGTTGTATCTTGACGTGTGTACGACTCGATCATAACATGGTGTCAGAAGTGGGATACAAACCCACGCTTCCAATTGGAGACCAGAAGTGAAGGGCCTGTCCCACTTACGTGTCCTTGGCACGCAAATTACGCGACCTTGTCGTCACGTTGAGGCGCGACGGTCCCGCGAAGGTCACGCTCGATTTCATGCGTCCGCACAGCCGTCTGGAGCACGTGACGTCATTTGAAGATGGACACAAAGCTGGAGTGACTCAGCGGGACCGGCAGCATCTCTGGAGAGAAGGAATGGGTGACGTTTCGTGTCGAGACTCTTCTTCAGTCTGAAAAGAAGGGTCTTGACCCGAAATATCACCCATTGCTTCTCTCCAGAGATGCCGCCGGTCTCGCTGAGTTACTCCAGCATTTTGTGTCTATCTTCAATTTTCTTGGCCCCGCTCTGGGAGTCGGAGTGGGGACGGATCCGGATCCGCAACGGCCGTGAGCCCCAGGCCGAGCTCGGCGATCGTTTGCCTGCTTCTGCTGCTGTTGGAGGTGAGACGTTGCGTCTTGGGCCTGTCCCACTTTGGCCGTCAGTTCCGCGACAGGCCGTTGGCGTGCGAAGATTTCGTTCGCTACAAAAATTTCAGAGCCACGCGCGATGTCGCGCACAACTACATACCCCTCCGCGCTTCTCAGTGGGACCGCCCCGCGCGGCAACACGATGCCTGCGCGCCTCAACGCGACCACGAGGTCGTGTAATTTGCGTGCAAAGGACACGTAAGTGGAACAGGCCCTTGAGTCCTACCTTCTCCGTTCACGTTTATCGGGTTTTGTTTTATGTGCCTGTTGTCTCTATCATGGCAAACTCGTCTCGCTGTCCTAGTCCTCTGATCTGTGACTCTGACATTGCTGAACGCCGATATCTCAGCAATCCGAGTTTGGCTTGATTTATGAAAGTCCACTTCCCGCATTGGTCTGCAGGACATTACAGTAAATATGTGTATGTACGACTCAACTTATTACAGTAACTTCCACTCAATCAATTCACGTTCTCTCCTGCCCTGCTAAGGCAGCCCTTGGTCATATAGTTATAAGGGGTGGGAGTTGAATGAGGCCATTCGGCCCATCAAGTCTACTCCGCCATTCAATCATGGCTGATCTATCTCTCCCTCCTAACCCCATTCTCCTGCCTTCTCCCCATAACCCCTGACACCCGTACTAATCAAGCATCTATCTATCTCTGCCTTAATATTACCCAATGACTTCAGTTTAGTTTGCTTCAGTTTAGAGATACAGCACGGAAACAGGCCCTTCGGCCCAGCGAATCCACGCCGACCAGTGTTCCACGTACAACGTACTCTAATGCTATCCCACACACCTGGGACAATTTACAATCTTTACCAAAGTTAATGAACCTACAAAACCTGCACGCCTCTGGAGTGTGGGAGGAAATCAGGGCACCCAGGGGAAAGCCCACGTGGTCACGGGGAGAACGTACAAACTATGTATGGACAGCACCCGTAGTCGGGATCAAACCCAGGTCTCTGGCGCTGTCAGGCAGCAACCTATCGCTGCGCCACCGTGCCACCTGTAGAATCAAAGAGTCATGCAGCACTTAATGAGGCCCTTCAGCCCAAATCGTCATGTCAAACAGGATGCCCCATCTAAACTAGTCCCATTTGCCTGCCTTTGATCCATATTTCTCGGGACCTTCCCTCCAGAAGGCTGTGGAGGCTGTCAATGGATATTTTTAAGGCAGAGTTCAGGTAGATTCTTGTTAGATAACTCCTATTGATTCTGCATGATCAGCCATGATAGTATTGAATGGCGGTGCTGGCTTGAAGGGCCGAATGGCCTACTCCTGCACTTACTTTCTATGTTTCTATGTTACACCGAAGATGGACACAAAATGCTGGATGGAGTAGCTCAGCGGGACGGGAACCTTCTTCAGACGTTTCGACCCGAAACGCCACCCATTCCTTCCCTCCAGAGATGCTGCCTGTCCCGCTGAGTGGCCCCCAGCTTTTTGTGTCTATCTTCGGTTTTAAACCAGCATCTGTAGTTCCCTCCCGACACAACTTGAACGTGATCATCCCACCCAGGCTGGTCACACTGTGGTGTCAATGCACCTGGCCTCTGCGTTGCTCCATGTGTGTGGCCTGGCGTTCAGCGACCAGGGAGTGGGAGGGGGTGAGATAGAGGTGGAGGAATTCTCTCACACACGCACACACACACACACACCCAGACGCAGGCGAGGGGAGGCAGTGTGTCAGACAGGTGATCCAGGCACAGCACAGGAAGCAAGTGTAAAGTGCATGTCTGAGGACTGTGGGTGTAATGGAAGAACCGACAACATTTGGGAACAAACAGCCTGGAGGAATTCAGACTAAAGTGGAAGCTGGCATTCTTCCCTCTGCCTGTTTTCTCCCACAGCCGAGATCCGTGCGTTTCCAGCTCAGAATGGCTTCTTTACAAGTCCCACGTTAGCATCAGAAAATCTTGAAAGCCCATATTAGGTTTTTCTTCCACTACAAAGGGGAATGTTTTTGGCAATTGCTGGGCTTTATTGAAATCAGCTGGAGACTGCAACGTCCCACACTGATGTGAACATTCAGGCGTGGGCTACAAATCTCCTCGCTTGAAGTTGGGCTTGCGCAGTTAGAGATACTATTTAGTTTGGAGGTACAGCGTGGAAACAGGCCCTTTGGCCTACTGAGTCCATGCCGACCATCGCTCAATAGACAATAGACAATAGGTGCATAAATAGGCCATTCGGCCCTTCGAGCCAGCACTGCCATTCAATGTGATCATGGCTGATCATCCCCAATCAGTACCCCGTTCCTGCCTTCTCCCCATATCCCCTGACTCCGCTATCGTTAAGAGCCCTATCTAGCTCTCTCTTGAAAGCATCCAGAGAACCGGCCTCCACCGCCCTCTGAGGCAGAGAATTCCACAGACTCACCACTCTCTGTGAGAAAAAGTGTTTCCTCGTCTCTGTTCTAAATGGCTTACTCCTTATTCTTAAACTGTGGCCCCTGGTTCTGGACTCCCCCAACATCGCCCATTCCCACTAGTTTTGGGTTTAGATTGACTTTATTGTCAAGGTGTAACGAGGTACAGTCAAAAGCTTTTGTTGCGCGCTATCCAGTCAGCGGAAAGACAATACATGATTACAATCGATCCATTTACAGTGTATAGATACATGATAAGGGAATAAGGTTTAGTAAAGCAAGCAAAGTCCGATTAGGGAAAGTCCTAATGTTTAAGAAAGAACTGCAGATGCTGAAATATCGAAGGTGGACAAAAATGCTGGAGAAACTCAGTGGGTGAGGCAGCATCTATGGAGCGAAGGAATAGGTGACGTTTCGGATCTCGAGACCCGAAACGTCACTTATTCCTTCGTTCCATAGATGCTGCCTCACCTGCTGAGTTTCTCCAGCATTTTTGTCGACCTAGGGGAAATCCAAAGGTCACCAAAGAGGTCCAACACTGCTCTCTGGTTGTGATAGGATGATTCAGTTGCCTGATAACTGCCTGATAGTTCTATCTTATCCCCACTTTCCCATCCAATCCCTACACACCCGGAACCAATTAATCTCCAAACCCGCACGTCTTTGGGATAATAGACAATAGGCAATAGGTGCAGGAGTAGGCCATTCGGCCCTTCGAGCCAGCACCGCCATTCAATGTGATCATGGCTGATCAACCCAATCAGTACCCCGTTCCTGCCTTCTCCCCATATCCCCTGACTCTGCTATTTTTAAGAGCCCTATCTAGCTCTCTCTTGAAAGCATCCCGAGAACCGGCCTCCACCGCCCTCTGAGGCAGAGAATTCCACAGACTCACCACTCTCTGTGAGAAAAAGTGTTTCCTCATCTCCGTTCTAAATGGCTTACTCCTTATTCTTAAACTGTGGCCCCTGGTTCTGGACTCCCCCAACATCAGGAACATGTTTCCTGCCTCTAGCGTGTCCAAAGCCTTAACAATCTTATATGTTTCAATGAGATCTCCTCTCATCCTTCTAAACTCCAGAGTGTACAAGCCCAGCTGCTCCATTCTCTCAGCATATGACAGTCCCGCCATCCCGGGAATTAACCTGGTACCCAAACTCCAGTACAATAGGTAGAGCAAAGGGGAAGATACAGAGTGCAGAATATAGTTCTCAGCATTGTAGCGCACCAGTTCCAGAGACACAGTCCAATGTCCGCAATGGGGTAGAGGTGAATCGGACAGTACCCTAGCTTATGGAAGGGCCGTTCAGAAGCCTGATAACAGAGGGGAAGAAGCTGTTCCTGAGTCTGGTGGTGCGCGCTTTCAAGCTCCTGTGCCTTCTGCCGGACGGGAGCGGGGAGAAGAAGGAACGACCGAGGTGGGACAGGGACAAGTCTCTGATTATGTCCAATCAGGCAAGAGGTACAGAAGTGTGAAAACGCACACCTCCAGATTCAGGGAGAGTTTCTTCCCAGCTGTATCAAGCAACTGAATCATCCTATCACCAACTAGAGAGTGGTCCTGACCTCCCATCTACCTCATTGGAGACCCTCGGACTATCTTGACTTAGACTTTACTGGACTTTCTCTTGCACCAAACGGCATTGCCTTTTTCCTGTATTTGTGTACTGCGGATGGCTTGATTAGTTTAGCTGAGAGATACAGCGTGGAAACAGGCCTTTTGGCCCAGGGATTGCACGCTGACCAATGATCAGTCACACATGTCTTCTATCTTATCTTAGTTTTCAGGTCATAAGTAATAGGAGCAGAATTAGGTCATTCGGCCCATAAGGGAAGAGATAAGACTGTTGCCTTCCATCACAGTCAGGAGGAGGTGTTGAAGATTCACTGTGATGGATGTTTGTGTAAGTTGTGTTGAGTGTGTGTCTTGTTTTTTTAAAATAATATTAAGACTGTAGAAATGCAATTTTGTTCAAACCAAGCTGTTTGAATGACAATAAAAGGCATTCTATTCTATTCTATCAAGTCTACGCCGCCATTCAATCATGGCTGATCTATCTCTCCCTCTTAACCCCATTCTCCTGCCTTCTCCCCATAACCCCTGACACTCGTATAGAGGAGCAATCTTAAAGGGGATTGTATTAAATATCTTTAATAGCCTCTCTTGAAAGTATCCAGAGAACCGGCCTCTACCGCCCTATGAGGCAAAGTATTGGACCCTGTGCTTCACTCTAGATTGGCCCAGGTAGCCTGATAACAGAGAGGAAGAAGCTGTTCCTGAGTCTGGTGGTGCGCGCTTTCAAGCTTCTGTACCTTCTGCCGGATGGGAGCGGGGAGAAGGGGGAATGACCGGGGTGGGACAAGGTCGTTGGTACCTTTGCCCTGTCGGCTTCACGGACAAGACAGCCATTTAGTGTTCGTCCGTAGGCACTAGAGTAGCGAGCTGTGGCTTTTACTAAAACCACTGCAATCTTAGTGGTTGACAATGGACCTGAATGGCTGGTTTGAAATATTCCCCGAGTAAGTTTATTTACCCAATTTGAGATTTATTTAACTAAGGCATTTTCGCATTGGTTTTCATGGCATCCCTGGAAGCACCTCATTTATTTTACATACCCCTGAAATGTTAGTCTCAGCATTGCCCTGGGAGTTTCTTGTGTTTACTTTACTTCAGAGATGCAGTGTGGAAGCAGGCCCTTGGGGCACACCGAGCCCGCACCGACCACCGATCACCGATCACCACCCTCACACTAGTTCTATGTTGTCCCCCACTTATTCATCCACTCCCTGCACTATTTACAGAGGGCCGATAAGCCGACAAAGCCGCACGTCCTTGGGATGTGGGAGGAAACTGGAGCACAAGAGTACTCTTGCCCAGAGTAGGGGAATCGATGGGGTTTAATGTGAAGGGGAAAAGATAGACAAAAGTGCTAGAGAAACTCAGCGGGTGCAGCAGCATCTATGGAGCGAAGGAAATAGGCAATGTTTCGGGCCGAAACCCGGAAGGGTTTCGGCCCGAAACGTTACCTATTTCCTATAGTGGTGATTGTTCAACTCTTTGCATGGAGCGAAGGAAACGTTGCCTATTTCCTTCGCTCCATAGATGCTGCCGCACCCGCTGAGTTTCTCCAGCACTTTTGTCTACCTTCGATTTTCCAGCATCTGCAGTTCCTTCTTAAAATCGGAGACGAGGAAACACTTTTTCCTCACAGAGAGTGGTGAGTCTGTGGAATTCTCTGCGGTGGAGGCAGGTTCTCTGGATGCTTTCAAGAGAGAGCTAGATAGGGCTCTTAAAAATAGCGGAGTCAGAGGATATGGGGAGAAGGCAGGATATGGGGATGATCAGCCATGATCACATTGAATGGCGGTGCTGGCTTGAAGGGCCGAATTGCCTCCTCCTGCACCTATTGTCTATTGTCTATTGACTATTAAAAGATTTAATAGGAATCTGAGGGGTAACTTTCACACAAAGGGTGATGGGTGTATGGAACAAGCTGCCTGAAGAGGTAATTGAGGCTGGGACTATCGCAACGTTTAAGAAACAATTAGACAGGTACATGGCTAGGACAGGTTTAGAGGAATATGGGTCAAACGCAGGCAGGTGGGACTAGTGCACATGTCTATACACTGTGGACGGCTTAGTCCAGTTTAGTTTATTGTCACGTGTACCGAGGTACAGTGAAAAGCTTTTGTTGCGCGCTAACCAGTCAACGGAAAGACAACACATGATTACAATCGAGCCGTCCACAGTGTACGGACACATGATAAGGGCGTTCTTTTTTAAAGGAGTTGAGGAGGAACTTCTTTAGTCAGAGGGTGGTGAATCTGTGGAACATACGTTGCCACAGAAGGCTGTGGAGGCCAAGTCAGTGGATATTTTTAAGGCAGAGATAGATAGTCAGTGCCGATGTCAAGGGTTATATGGTATATGGATGGTATATGTATATAGGTATATAGGTATAGATAGGTATATGGATGGGAAAGGAATGGAGGGTTATGGTCTGAGTGCAGGTAGATGGGACTAGGGGAGAATATGTGTTCGGCACGGACTTGTAGGGCCGAGATGGCCTGTTTCCGTGCTGTAATTGTTATATGGTTATATGGTTATATGGTATTATGGGGGAGAAGGCAGGAAAATGGGATTAGGAGGCAGAGATCAGGCATGATTGAATGGCGGAGTGGACTCGATGGGCCGAATGGCCTAATTCTACTCCTATAACCTGTGAACTTGTGGAATAATATTCAGTGCACGGTAAAGTGGAGTAAAGTCCGATTAAAGATATGTCGAGGGTCTCCGGTGAGGTGGATTGTGGTTCGGGCCCACTCTCTGTTTGGTGAGAGGACGGTTCAGTTGCCTGATAACAGCTGTGCCACTGTGGCACCCCCACAGTATCATTAAATCCCGTTAGTTCTCGTCATGTTCAGATTGCATTGGTGAAGACTGCATCACTACAGGAAGAACCCTGTCAAATTTCTGGAAAGTTCCAAAGCAAACAGGAGTGGTATCCGCTTGGTTTCAAACGTGGTAAACTTAATTTTCAATTACATAACAAAATAAACACAGCCTTGTGCGATCAGATTTAGTTCTAGTTTCATTTAGTTTAAAGATGCAGTGCAGAAACTGGCCCTTTGGCCCACCGGGTCCGCGCCGACCAGCGACCCCCCGCCCACAAGCACGTACAAACTCCGTACAGACAGCGCCCGTAGTCGGGATCGAACCTGGGTCTCTGGCGCTGCAAGCACGGGAAGGCAGCAACTCTACCGCTGAGCCACCGTGACTGCCCAGATTTCCAGGACCACAGGTTTTCAATGATGTGCTTTGCTCCTTCCTTCTGCAGCTTGGAGATACAGCTGGGAAACAGGCCCTTCGGCCCCTCCAAGTCCGTTCCGACCACCTGTTCATACTTCTATGTTGTCCCACTCTCTCATCCACCCCCCATTACAAAGTGCCTGTGTGGGCCCACTAACCCGCACGTGCTTAGGGTGGAAATCGGAACACCCGGAGGAAGCCCACGCGGTCACAGGGAGAAGGTGCAGGCACCACACGGGCAGCGCCCGAGGCCAGGATGGATGCCGGGTCTCTGGGGCTTTGAGGCAGTGGCACTACCCGCTGCGCCCCCGTGCAAAGCCTAGATTTCCTGAGTTTGGGAAGTAAATTATACAACACATATACACATATTCGCAGAAAGACATGGGGCCTGGGACTGCTCCTTCCCAGCTGAACAACCCGTGACTGACGAGAGATCTCCTGAGCCAACATCCACCCACCTCACTGGAGATGGCTGCATTAGTTTTAAGCTGACTTTTACAGAACATTTTCTTGCACGAAACATCATTAATCTCGCGTAGTCTTCCCGCTGACTGGATAGCACGCAGCAAAAAGTTTTCAACAGCACCTCAGTACAGCGATGACAAACTAAGCTGAACTAGGTACGTGGGATTTCACATTCAATCGCTTGACCATGAAGTCTAAACAATAGACAATAGGTGCAGGTGTAGGCCATTCGGCCCTTCGAGCCAGCACCACCATTCAATGTGATAGACAATAGACAATAGGTGCAGCAGTAGGCCATTCGGCCCTTCGAGCCAGCACCGCCATTCAATGTGATCATGGCTGATCATCCCCAATCAGTACCCTGTTCCTGCCTTCTCTCCATATCCCCTGACTGCTATTTTTAAGAGCCCTATCTAGCTCTCTCTTGAAAGCATCCAGAGAACCTGCCTCTACCACCCTCTGAGGCAGAGAATGGCTGATCATCCACAATGTACCCCGTTCCTGCCTTCTCCCCATATCCACTGACGCCGCTGTCTTTAAGAGCCCTATCTAGCTCTCTCTTGAAAGTATCCACAGAACTTGCCTCTGAGGCAGAGAATTCCACAGACTCACAACTCTCTGTGTGAAAAAGTGTTTCCTCGTCTCTGTTCTAAATGGCTTCCCCTTATTCTTAAACTGTGGCCCCTGGGTCTGGACTCCCCCCACATCGGGAACACGTTTCCTGCCTCTAGCGTTTCCAAGCCCTAGTTTCCCAATAAACTATTAAACTAAACTAACTAATAAAAGTTAAGTGAAAAGCTTTATTTTGCATGCTATCCTATCAAATAATACCCCTCATGTCCTTTGAAAAAAATCCCTGTAGAAAATAATGTTCTCGTTACTATGTGATCCGCCTGACTAGAGCATTTGGTATCTTGAGGTCGTTGCAAGTTTGATCCAGATTATTATTGCTGTTTTTCTCCACGCCTCTTCATCCCATTGCCCCTCAAAAACAGAGCATTGCAACTTTTAAATATCATCCCATCAGCACTCACAGGAAGTGTTACACTTCTGCCAAGGTTTGCCGAGGTAATACGGATCCGTCTGAAGAAGTGTCCTGAGCAGAAATGGTCTCTGTCTATTCCTTCCCACCCCCCGATGCTGCCTGACCCGCTGAGTTCCTCCAGCTCCTTGCATTCAGGTTTAACGGGCATGTCCCACTTAGGCGATTTTTTAAGGCAACGACAGGCGACTAGTTTGTCGCCACACGGTCGCTGGGAGTCGTCTCCTCAGTCGCGCATAAAGTCGTAGCGTCTTTCTGGTCGCCGCTAAATTTTCAACATGTTGAAAATTTTTCGCCGACAGTGGGTTTGGCGCCAATGAGCGTAGCTTGACTTCTCCTGACGTAGGTGCTGTCGTAGGTTGTCGCCATGACAGTCGCCGGCAGTTGCCTAAAAAAATCGCCAAGTGGGACAGGCCCATCAGTCTGGATTTTTTATTGTCACATGTACCGAGGTACAGCGCACAGCTTTGTTTTGCGCGATGTCCAATCAGTACAGATGCATGGATAGGTGACGTTTCACAGAGTGATGGAGTAACTCAGCGGGTCAGGCAGCATCTGTGGAGAACATGGATAGGTGACGTTTCACAGAGTGCTGGAGTAACTCAGCGGGTCAGGCAGCATCTGTGGAGAACATGGATTGGTGACGTTTCGGCTCGGGACCCTTCTTCAGACCCGATACTATCTCACCACATCCGATGTAATCCTAAATAAATACAATCAAGCCAAACTCCAGCACAATAGGTAGAGCAAAGGGGAAGATACAGAGTGCAGAATATAGTTCTCAGCATTGTAGCGCACCAGTTCCACAGACAAAGTCCAATGTCCGCAATGGGGTAGAGGGTGAGTGAAGGGGGAGACACAAATTGCAGGTTATAGTTTGGTGACATTTCGGGTCGATACCCCTTCTTCAGACTGAGAGTCAGGGGAGACACGGAGATATGGAAGGGGAAGGTGTGAAAATGAGACATCAAAGAGGACAAAGTTACAAGGAAAATGTAGGATAGATCATTGTTAGCTTGGGGAAGGTGACAACGAGGTGTACACAGATAAAACTTATTCAGGAGGACAGTCAGACTGGTCGGAGAACTGGGAAGAGGGAGGGAAGGAGAGAGAGAGGGAAAGCAAGGGGTCACTTGAAGTTAGAGAAGTCAATGTTCACACCGCTGGGGTGTAAGCTGCCCAAGCAAAATATGAGATGCTGTTCCTCCAATTTGCGCTGGGCCTCACTCTGACAATGGAGGAGGCCCAGGACAGAAAGGTCAGTGTGGGAATGGTTTGGCAACCGGGAGATCAGGTTGGTCTAGGCAGAGTGGAGAATATAGGTCGGGAGAATATAGTTATGAAGGGGAAGAATGAAGGGGGAAGAGTGAAGAGAGAAGGGGGAGAGAGAAGGGGAAGTGAGAAGGGGGAGAGAAAAGGGGGAGAGAGAAGGGGAAGAGAAAGGGGGAAGAGAGGAAGAGAGAAGGGGGAAGGGAGAAGGGGAAGAGAGAAGGGGGAGAGAGAAGGGGAAGAGAGAAGGGGAAGAGAGAAGGGGAAGAGAAGGGGAAGAGAGAAGGGGAAGAGAGAAGGGGAAGAGAGAAGGGGGAGAGAGAAAGGGAAGAGAGAAGGGGAAGCGAGAAGGGGAAGAGAGAAGGGGAAGAGAGAAGGGTAAGAGAGAAGGGGGAGAGAGAAGGGGGAGAGAGAAGGGGAAGTGAGAAGGGGAATAGAGAAGGGGAAGAGAGAAGGGGAAGAGAGAAGGGGGAGAGAGAAGGGGGAGAGAGAAGGGGAAGAGAAGGGGGGAAGAGAGAAGGGGGGAAGAGAGAAGGGGGGAAGAGAGAAGGGGGGGTAGAGAGAAGGGGAGAGAGAAGGGGAAGAGAGAAGGGGGGAAGAGAGAAGGGGGAGAGAGAAGGGGAAGAGAGAAGGGGAGAGAGAAGGGGGGAAGAGAGAAGGAGGGAAGAGAGGGGAAGAGAGAAGGGGAAGGGAGAAGGGGAAGAGAAGGGGGGAAGAGAGAAGGAGGGAAGAGAAGGGGGGAGAGAAAATGGGAGAAGAGAGAAGGGGGGAAGAGAGAAGGAGGGAAGAGAAGGGGGGAAGAGAGAAGGGGAAGGGAGAAGGGGGGAAGAGAAGGGGGGAAGAGAGAAGGAGGGAAGAGAGGGGAAGAGAGAAGGGGGTGAAGAGAGAAGAGTGGAGAGGGATAGTTTAACATGGTGAGGCCACGGTGCTGGGGCAATGAATCTCTCACCTTGACACCGACGTTAGTGTTGTGCAGATCCACGCGTGCCCGTAGATCCTTGTTAGACTTCTTCTGCCCCATGAACTCCTTGACGAACTTGTTGCTGTACTTGAGGTTGTCCCCGCAGCCGCCCCACTGCCAGGCCTCGCGGTTCTCCAGGTCGGGGGCTTCGTCGCAGGTGCAGCGCTCCATGCGCCCGGCGCTGCAGGCCTTGGCCAGCGCGTGGGTCAGGCCCGCCGAGGAGATGGCGTAGAGGAAGGCCGTCTCTTTGAACCCTGAGCCACCGGGTGGGGGGGGGAGAAAGTAAAGACCTTTAACACACACACCTCCCACATGGAGAATGCACTTTAACTGCAGGTACAGAGTAAGTAAGTAAGTAAGTAAGTACATTTTATTTATATAGAAAGTTTATATAGCAACTCGCCTTGAAACCAAAGTGTTTTACATAGAAGAAATAATTAAGTTTACGTACATCCATAGAAAAAATTAAATAAAAATGTGTAATATGTTTAATGTTTAATAAGGGTGTAACATTGAACACATTCGGAGAGATTTGGGGGCGGCACAGTGGCACGGCAATAGATGATAGACAATGGGAACAGGAGGAGGCCATTCGGCCCTTCGAGCCAGCACCGCCATTCAATGTGATCATGGCTGATCATCCACAATCAGTACCCCGTTCCTGCCTTATCCCCATATCCCCTGAGTACGCTATCTTTAAGAGCCCTATCTAACTCTCTCTTGAAAGCATCCAGTGAACTGGCCTCCACCGCCCTCTGAGGCAGAGAATTCCACAGACTCACCACTCTCTGTGAGAAAAAGTGTTTCCTCGTCTCCGTTCTAAATGGCTTACTCCTTATTCTTAAACTGTGGCCCCTGGTTCTGGACTACAAGCCCAGCCGCTCCATTCTCTCAGCATATGACAGATCCTCCATCCTGGGAATTAACCTTGTAAACTTACGTTCCACTCCCTCAATAGCAATCTCAGTCCTAAATGGTCTACACCTTATCTTAAACTGTAACCCCTGGTTCCGGCCTCCCCCAACATGGGGAACATTTTCCCTGCATCTAGCCTGTCCAATCCTTTAAGGATTTTATATGTGTCTATAATTCCGTTCGCCCTCAGAACTATATCTAACTCTCTCTTCAATACATCTTCAATACCTGCAGCCTTTGTACCCTTTCATAGAGTGGTAGTGCTGGCTCGAAGGCGGTGCTGACTCCTGCACCTATTGTCTATTGTCTATTGTCTATTGAGATGAGGAAACATTTTTCACCCAGAGAGTTGCCTATATGGAGAATTCTCTGCCACAGAAGGCAGTGGAGGCAGTGGAGGCCAGTCGCCCATTCCTTCTCTCCAGAGATGCTGCCTGACCCGCTGAGTTATGCCCCTGTCCCACTTAGGAAACGTCTGGAGACTTTGCGCCCCACCCAAGGTTTCCGTGCGGTTCCCGGAGGTTCCCGGAGGTTTTTGTCAGTCTCCCTACCTGCTTCCACTACCTGCAACCTCCGGCAACCACCTGCAACCTCCGGGAACCGCACGGAAACCTTGGGTGGGGCGCAAAGTCTCCAGAGGTTTCCGTTCAGGTGTCCTAAGTGGGACAGGGGCATTACTCCAGCATTTTGTGATTATCTTTAGTTTTGTTTAAGAAAGAATGGCAGATGCTGGAAAAATCGAAGATGGGCAAAAATGCTGGAGAAACTCAGCACGTGAGGCAGCATCTATGGAGTGAAGGAATGGGTGACGTTTCGGGTCGAGACCTTTCTTCAGACTGATGTGGGGGTGAGGGGGGGGAAATAAAAGAAGAGGCGGAGACAGTGGGCTGTGGGAGAGCTGGGAAGGGGAGGGGAAGGAGGGAGAAAGCAGGGACTACCTGAAATTGGAGAAGTCAATGTTCATACCGCTGGGGTGTAAACTACCCAAGCAGAATATGAGGTGCTGCTCCTCCAATTTGCGGTGGGCCTCACTCTGGCCATGGAGGAGGCCCAGGACAGAAAGGTCGGATTTTCGGAATGGGAGGGGGAGTTGAAGTGTCTGAGCCACCGGGAGATCAGGTTGGTTATTGCGAACCGAGTGGAGGTGTTGAGTGAAACGATCGCCAAGCCTACGCTTGGTCTCACCAATGTTGATCAGTTGACACCTGAGTCTAGTTTCGTTTAGTTTAGTTTACAGTACAGCGCGGAAACAGGCCCTTCGGCCGACCGAGTCCGCGCCGACCAGCGAGCCCCTCACATTAACACTACACTACACACACTGGGGACTATTATTTTTGCACCTACACCAAGCCAATGAACCTACAAACCTAAGATGGACAAAAAAAGCTGGAGTAACTCAGCGGGGCAGGAAGCATCACTGGAGAGAAGGAATGGGTGACGTTTCGGGTTGAGACCCTTCTTCAGCATTTTGTGTCTATCTTCGGTTTAAACCAGCATCTGCAGTTCCTTCCTACACATTGCCTACAAACCTGCACGTCTTTGGAGTGCGGGAGGATACCGAAGATCTCGGAGAAAATCCACTCGGGCCACGAGGGGGGGGGGGGGGGGGGGGGGAAGGTACAAACTCGGTGGAGACAAACACCCATAGTCAGGATGGAACCCGGGTCTCTGGCGCTGTGAGGCAGCAACTCTACCGCTGCGCCACCGTGCCGCCCAATGATGTTACTTAAACAAATCCTTACTTTAACTGTGTTCTTCTTAATCTCTTCTTAGACTATCTTTCATCGGACTTTACCTTGCACTAAACGTTATTCCCTTTATCATGTATCTGTACACTGTGGACGGCTCGATTGTAATCATGTATTGTCTTTCCATTGACTGGATAGCGCGCAACAAACAGCTTTTCACTGTACCTCGGTACACGTGACAATAATCTCAGATGAGCCACAGTGTGTCCAATTGTTGAGCACCACCAGACTGGGGAACAGCTTCTTCCCCTCTGCTATCGGGGGTTTGAACGGTCTTTCCATAAACTGCTCACTGTTCGATTCAACTCCGCTCCATTGCGAACATTCTTTAGTTTAGTTTAGTTCATTGTCACGTGAACCGAGGTACAGTGAAAAGCTTTTTTGTTGCGTGCCATCCAGTCAGCGGAAAGACAATACATTCCAAAGACGTACAGCGGTAGAGTTGCTGCCTCACAGCGCCAGTGACCCCGGTTCGATCCTGACTACAGAGTTTGCACGCTCTCCCCGTGACAGCTTTTAGTGTCTATCCCAAACTCCAGACAGTAGCATGACTGATGAATTCCCTCTCCCTGACTACATGTACTGCCTTTAAGTCCCTTGTTAAAATACATGGATGAATGCGCTGGGAAATCGGCTGGAGTTAAGTAGTTGTCATAAGCATCACCTCGCTTCGCCAACACCAAGTCAGGATGCGTGGGCTGGGTCTCCTATTCCTTGGAACACAGGAGGATGAGGGGTGACCATGAGGGGAATAGATCGGGTGGACGCACAGAGTCTCTTGCCCAGAGTAGGGGATCGAGGACCAGAGGACATGTGTTCAAGGTGAAGGGGAAAAGATTTAAAAGGAATCTGAGGGGTAACTTTTTCACACAGGTGGGTGTATGGAACAAGCTGCCAGAGGAGGTGGTTGAGGCTGGGACTATCCCGTCATTTAAGAAACAGTTAGACAGGTACATGGATAGGACAGGTTTGGAGGGATATGGACCAAGCACAGGCAGGTTGGACTAGGGTAGCTGGGACATTGTTGGCCGGTGTGGGCGAGTTGGGCCGAAGGGCCTGTTTCCACACTGTATCATTCTATGAGTCTATGACTAAGAAAGATCCAGACTCGAAACAACGCCTATCCATGTTCTCCAGAGATATTGCCTGACCCGCTGAGTTACTCCAGCACTCTGTGAAACGTCACCTATCCATGTTCTCCAGAGATGCTGCCTGACCCGCTGAGTTACTCCAGCACTCTGTGAAACGTCACCTATCCATGTTCTCCAGAGATGCTGCCTGACCCGCTGAGTTACTCCAGCACTCTGTGAAACGTCACCTATCCATGTTCTCCACAGATGCTGCCTGACCCGCTGAGTTACACCAGCACTCTGTGAAACGTCACCTATCCATGTTCTCCACAGATGCTGCCTGACCCGCTGAGTTACTCCAGCACTCTGTGAAACGTCACCTATCCATGTTCTCCACAGATGCTGCCTGACCCACTGAGTTACTCCAGCACTCTGTGCCAGAAGCACATTCAGGATAACATTGTGACAGTTTTCTTTGCCTTATCTTTGGATCGTGGGACAGTCCAGGACCAAAGGATACACAGCCTCGGAATAAAAGGACGCACCTTTAGAAAGGAGATGAGGAGGAATTTCTTTAGCCAGAGGGTGGCGAATCTGTGCCATTCATCGCCACGGGAGGGCAAGTCAGTGGATATTTTTAAGACGGAGAGAGATAGATTCTTGATTAGTGCGGGTGTCAGGAGTTAAGGGGAGAAGGCAGGAGAATAGGGTTAGGAGGGAGAGTTAGATCAGCCATGATCGAATGGCAGAGCAGACTTGATGGGCCGAAAGGCCTAAATCTGCTCCTATGTCTTAGAAACATAGAAACATAGAAAACATGTGCAGGAGTAGGCCATTCGCCCCTTTCGGGCCAGCACCGCCATTCAATATGATCATTTAAGAATAAGGAGTAAGCCATTTAGAACGGAGACGAGGAAACACTTTTTCTCACAGAGAGTGGTGAGTCTGTGGAATTCTCTGCCTCAGAGGGCGGTGGAGGCCGGTTCTCTGGATACTTTCAAGAGAGAGCTAGATAGGGCTCTTAAAGATAGCGGAGTCAGGGGATATGAGGAGAAGGCAGGAACGGGCTACTGATTGGGGATGATTGAATGGCAGTGCTGGCTCGAAGGGCCGAATGGCCTACTCCTGCACCTATTGTCTATTGTCTATTGTCTATTGGCTGATCATCTAAAATCAGTGCCTCTTTCCTGCTTTTTCCCCATATTCCTTGATTCCGTTAGCCCCAAGAACTAAATCTTACGGAAGATAGACACAAAATGCTGGAGTAACTCAGCGGGACAGGCAGCGTCTCCGGAGAGAAGGGACAGGTGACGTTTCGGGTCGAGACCCTTCCATCAGTCTGAGGACCAGACCCGAAATGTCACCCATTCTTTCTCTCCAGAGATGCTGCCTGTCCCGCTGAGTTACCCCAGCATTTTGTGTCTTCCAGCATCTGCAGTTCTCTCCTACACTAGCTAAATCTAACTCTCTCTTGAAAACATCCAGTGAATCGGCCTCCACTGCCTTCTGTGGCAGAGAATTCCTCTGGGTGAAATTTTTTTTCCTCATCTCAGTCCTAAACGGCCTACCCCTTATTCTTCAACTGTGACCCCTTGGTTCTGGACTCTCCCAACACAGGGAACATTTTCTCCTGCATCTGGCCTATCCAGTCTTGTTAAGATTGTTAAAGGCTTGGACACACTAGAGGCAGGAAACATGTTCCCGATGTTGGGGGAGTCCAGAACCAGGGGCCACAGTTTAAGAATAAGGAGTAAGCCATTTAGAACGGAGACGAGGAAACACTTTTTCTCACAGAGAGTGGTGAGTCTGTGGAATTCTCTGCCTCAGCGGGTTCTCTGGATGCTTTTAAGAGAGAGCTCTTCAAAATAGCGGAGTCAGGGGATATGGGGAGAAGGCAGGAACGGGGTACTGATTGGGGATGATCAGCCATGATCACATTGAATCGAGAGGGCCAAATGGCCTACTCCTGCACCTATTGTCTATTGTCTATTGTCTATTGTCAGTCCCTTAAGAATTTGATATCTTTCTATGAGATCCTTATGCCACTTAGGAAACCTGAACGGAAATCTCTGGAGACTTTGCACCCCACCCAAGGTTTCCGTGCGGTTCCCGGAGGTTGCAGGTGGTTGCCGGAGGTTGCAGGTAGTGGAAGCAGGTAGGGAGACTGACAAAAACCTCCGGGAACCGCACGGAAACCTTGGATGGGGCACAAAGTCACCAGAGGTTTCCCTTCAGGTTTCCTAAGTGGGACAGGGGCACCTTTCACTTCCTTCGAAATTCCAGTGAACACAGATGAAAGATAGTTGTATGATACCAAAAAAAGTCAGAAGACCAGCGAGAGTTTTTTTCTCCCCCCCTCTTTCTTTGCGATTTGTAACGGAGAATGCAAAGAGAGTGTGGTTTATAGTTTAATTAGGTGACATTGCATATGTGGGGCTTATCTGAAGTGTGCAGTTTGTAGAAGTTACAACTGGCCTCATAAATCAGTCGACTGTTCACCAGATGTGCCTTAATAAACTCATAACCTTTCTGCTGGCAAGACGATTGAACATGGAAAAAATAATTACAGTCAAATGTACTTGTTCTCTTGGACGAGAAATGCTCTTTTAATTTCTTTACTGGGAAAAATTTGAGAAGTCCAAATTTAATTGCTGTCTCAGTGGAAGAAATAGTTGAGATCAAGTCCTCAGTTTAAGAATAAGGGGTAAGCCGTTTAGAACGGAGACGGGGAAACACTTTTTCTCACAGAGAGTAGTGTCTGTACGGAGTCTGTACGTTCTCCCCGTGACCGCGTGGGTTTTATCCGAGATCTTCGGTTTCCTCCCACATTCCAAAGATGTGCAGGTTTGATGGTTAATTGGCTTGGTGTAAGTGTAAATCGTCCTGAGTGTGTGTGAGGCAGTGTTAGACAATAGACAATAGGTGCAGGAGAAGGCCATTCGGCCCTTCGAGCCAGCACCGCCATTCAATGTGATCATGGCTGATCATCCCCAATCAGTACCCCGTTCCTGCCTTCTCCCCATATCCTCAGACTCCGCTATCTTTAAGAGCCCTATCAAGCTCTCTCTTGAAAGTATCCAGAGAACTGGCCTCCAGGCAGAGAATTCCACAGACTCACAACTTTCTGTGTGAAAAAGCATTTCCTCGTCTCCGTTCTAAATGGCTTACCCTTATTCTTAAAGCCCTATCCCACGGTACGAGTTCATTCCAAGAGCTCTCCCGAGTTTAAAAAAAATCAAACTCGTGGTAAGCACGGAGAATGAACGTAGCGGGTACGTCGGAGCTCGGGGACGTCTCTTAGCTCTAACGACAGGCACTCGGGAAGACTCGCTAACGGCAGGTAAGCACGGGAAGACTCGTGAAGATTTTTCAACATGTTGAAAAATGTCCACGAGAGCCCCGAGTACCGACCAGCGGCCATTACCGTAAATCTCCGAGTTCGAAGCAGGGCAAACTCGGGAGAGCTCTTGGAATGAACTCGTACCGTGGGACAGGGCTTTTAAACTGTGGCCCCTGGTTCTGGACTACCCCAACATCGGAAACATTGTCTCTCCATTCCCTCCTCAGATGCTGCCTGACCCGCTGAGTTCCTCCAGCACTTTGTGTTTTGGTGTTAATTCCAGCATCTGCAGTTCCCTTCTGTCTCTGTTCTAACTACGTTTCGGAAAACTCTGTTTTCCTCATCTCCGTTCTAAATGGCTTACCTCTTATTCTTAAACTGTGGCCCCTGGTTCTGGACTCCCCCCAACATCGGGAACATGTTTCCTGCCTCTAACGTGTCCAAACCCCTAATAATCTTAAATGTTTCAATAAGATACCCTCTCATCCTTCTAAACTCCAGAGTTTACAAGCCCAGCCGCTCCATTCTCTCAACATATGACAGTCCCGCCATCCCGGGAATTAACCTTGTGAACCTAGGCTGCACTCCGTCAATAGCTCCCCATTACCTGAATATCTATGGGCCCATCCAAATGTTTCATGAACGTCACCAACTCGTGTTTGTCACATAACCCTCTAAACCCTTCCTGTACATCCAAAAGCCCTTTAAATGCCACTATCATATCTGAGCGTCAAGACATAAGTGCCCTTTGGTAAATTGCTCTTTCGTCTGAGAAAGGTTCCACCAAAAAGTACAATTCTAAAGGAACAAGACTCAAACAACAAGGACAATACTAAAAAAGGGGATTTTTGAAGCAGAAGTTCATCATGTGACAGGAGCAGAATTAGGCCATTCGGCCCATCGTCAAATCCACCATTCAATCATGGCTGATCTTTCTCTCCTTCCTAACCCCATTCTCCTGCCTTCTCCCCATAACCCCTGACACCCGTGCTAATCAAGAATCTGTCTATCACTGCCTTAAAAATATCCATTGACTTGGCTTCTCACAGCCGTCTGTGGTAAAGAATTCCACAGATTCTCCATCCTCTGACGAAAGAAATTCATCCTCATCTCATTTCCGAAAGGAATGTCCTTCAATTCTGAGGCTGTGACCTCTGGTCCTAGACTCTCCCACTAGTGGAAACATCCTCTTCATATCCACTCTATCCAGGCCTTTCACTATTCGATAGGTTGATAGGTTCTTGATTGACAATAGACAATAGACAATAGGTGCAGGAGGAGGCCATTCGGCCCTTCGAGCCAGCACCACCATTCAATGTGATCATGGCCTATCATTCCTGCCTTCTCCCCATATCTCCTGACTGCTATTTTTAAGAGCCCTATCTAGCTCTCTCTTGAAAGCATCCAGAGAACCGGCCTCCACCGCCCTCTGAGGCAGAGAATTCAACAGACTCACCACTCTCTGTGAGAAAAAGTGTTTCCTCGTCTCCGTTCTAAGGGCGTCGAATGTTACGGTGAAAAGTGAGGAGAATGAATTGTCTTTCCGCTGACTGGATAGCACGCAACAAAAGCTTTCCACGACACACATGACAATAAACTAAACTAAGAACGAATCTAGCAACTAAGAATGGGGTTGAGAGACAAAGATAGCTCAGCAGTGATTGAATGGCGGAGTAGACCTGATGGGCCTAATGGCCTAAATCTGCCCCGGTGTCTTATGGTCGTGAGCATTCAAAAGTGAGTTGAGCTTTCATAACAATCCACAGTTACATAATTATTATTTATACAAATTTTAAATTTTCATGCACCAATGTTCTCTGGATATCGAGTGTCATTTATTTTTCTATGTCTTCTTATCAACTATAATGACTTCCCTCAGTTATTTTTCTCTCTTCCTTAAGATCTGTCACAGAGAAATAATCATTCTTTTAACTCTCTGAGTCCTGTATGGTATTCCTTGCCTCCACCATGCTCTAACTAGCGCAAAGAAACATAGAAAATAGGTGGGGGAGTAGGCCATTCGGCCCCTTTCATCACCTCTTCCCCTGCATCCTTCTGCCTCAGTTCTCAGTATGAAGAAGGGAATGCAGAAACAAGTAGCTGGTTCACACAAAATGCTGGAGTAACTTTTTTTGTTTAGTTTAGAGATACAGCGCGGAAACAGGCCATTCGGCCCACCGGTGCCGCGCAGACCAGCAATCCCCGCACACTAACACTATCCTACACACACCAGGGACATTTTTTACATTTACCAAGCCAATTAACCTACAAACCTGCACGTCTTTGGAGTGTGGGAGGAAACTGAAGATCTCGGAGAAAAACCTACGCAGGTCACGGGGAGAACGTACAAACTCTGTACGGACAGCGCCCGTGGTCGGGATCGAACCCGGGTCCCCGGCGCTGCATTCGCTGTGAGGCGGCAACTCTACCGCTGCGCCACCGTGACTGCCCGTGACCCAGCGGGTCAAGCATCATCGCAGGTGAACGTGGATAGACTTTACTTTGGAATTTAGACTGTAGAGATAGTGTGTGGAAACAGGCCATTCGGCCCACCGAGTCCATGCCGACCAGCGATCATACGCTGGTTCTATCCTACACATGAGGGACAATTTACAGTTCATCAGAAAGGTCAGTTCAGTTTAGATTATTGACACGTGTACCGAGGTACAGTGGAAAGCTTTTGTTGTGTGCCAACCAGTCAGCGGAAAGACAATACATGATTGCAATCGAGCCATCCACAGTGTACAGATACATGATAAGGGAATAACGTTTAGTGCAAGGTAAAGCCAGCAAAGTCCGATCAAGGATAGTCCGAGTGTCACCAATGAGGTAGATAGTAGTTCAGGACCGCTCTCTGGTTGTGGTAGGATGATTCGGTGGCCTGATAACAGCTGGGAAGAAACTGTCCCTGAATCTGGTGGTGTGCGTTTTCACACTTCTGTACCTTTTGCCCGATGGGAGAGGGGAGAAGAGGGAGTGGCCGGGGTGCGACTGGTCCTTGATGATGCTGCTGGCCTTGCCGAGGCAGCGTGAGGTGTAGATGGAGTCAATGGAAGGGAGGTTGGTTTATGCGATGGTCTGGGCTGCGTCCACAATTCGCTGCAATTCCTTGCGGGTCTTGGATGGGGGGCTGTTCCCAAACCAATGGGAGAAGCCAATTAACCTACAAACCTGCACGTCTTTGGAATGTGGGAGGTGACTGGAGCACCCAGAGAAAACCCACGCAGTCACTGGGAGAGCGTGCGAGCTCTGGAAACGGGTTTCCTCCGGGTGTTCCGATTTCCTCCTACATCCTAATGGGCCTGTCCCACTTACGCGACTTTTTCGGCGACTGCCGGCACCAGTCATAGGTCATTACAAGTCGCCGAAAATTTCCAACATGTTGAAAACCCAGTGGTGACCAGAACAAGGTACGACTCTTTGGGAGACTACTCACGACCATACGGGCTTCACCCCAGGGTATCGCCTGTACGGTCGTGAGTCGTCTCCTCAGTCGCCCAAAGAGTCGTAGCGTCTTTCTGGTCGCCGCTGGATTTTCAACATGTTGAACATTTCCGGCAACCTGCTGCGACTATGTAATTTGTGTAAGTGGGACAGGCCCTTAAAGATGGTGAAAGATGAGGCATCCCACCTGCATGCTTGTGGGCGGATTGGCCCTCTGCAAAGTGCCCCTTGTGTGCAGGGAATGGATTCGAAAATGGGATAGCACAGGACTAGTGTGATGGATGGTCGGTGGGCCGAAGGGCCTGTTTCTGCGCTGAATCTCGAAATTAAAATGTTTTTAAAATTCTCGTTACCATCATGTTCCAATCACAGCTGCATTTTACTATTCCGATCCTTCTCTCCGATTCTGAGGGCAAGTATCTAACTAAATAACGCTCCCTCTCTTCTGTCAGCTATTAGCACAACGAACTGAACAGGCACCTTCCTCCCCCTGCACCAGATTCGAAAGAGCACAACTTACTTTAAATGCTACTAAATCTTTTGCTGGTTCTAGAAATGTGACTCCATGCTAAAGCCAAGAAAAATATCCATTACTCCACCAGTGTGATATTTAATTTCCTACATCATTCAGCCCCGGAGTTTTTTTTTCCTAAGTAAGACTGTCTAATGTTGAATTGCAAGCGCAGGCAGCTTGCTGTCACTGGCTCATGTTTACAGAGGTTTAGGTTAGTTTACTTTAGAGATACTTAGCATGGAAACAGGCCCTTCAGCCCATCGAGTCTATGCCAACCGCTGATCACCCGATCACACTAGTTTAGTTTAGTGTAGTGTAGTTTAGTTTAGTTTAGTTTAGGGATAAGCCCGGAAACAGGCCCTTCAGCCCATCGAGTCAATGCCAACTGCTGATCACCCTATCACACTAGTTTAGTTTAGTTTAGTTTTGTTTGGTTTAGTTTAGTTTAGAGATACAGCCCGGAAACAGGCCCTTCGGCCCACCGAGTCCGCACTGTCCAGCGATCCCTGCACATGGACACAATCCTACACACACACACACACTAGGGGCAATTTTTATTTTACACTTATACCAAGTTCACAAACCCAAGCCAATTTAACTACAAACCTGTACGTCTTTGGAGTGTGGGAGGAAACTGAAGATTTCGGTGAAAACCCACGCAGTCACGGGGTGAACGTACAAACTCCGTACAGACAGCGCCTGTAGTCGGGTGCTGTAAGCGCCGCAAGGCAGCAACTCTACCGCTGTGCCACCGTGCCACCCTAATTCTGTGTTTATCCCATTTTCAAATCTACTCACTAGGAAGGAACTGCAGATGCTAAATTAAACCGAAGATAGACACAAAAATGTGACCACACGGTGGCACG
The DNA here is from genome assembly GCF_010909765.2 of Amblyraja radiata. NCBI lineage: Eukaryota > Metazoa > Chordata > Chondrichthyes > Rajiformes > Rajidae > Amblyraja > Amblyraja radiata. Next base: position 114,482,391 of record NC_045959.1, on the reverse strand, counting down.
GTGGCGCAGAGGTAGAGTTGCTGCCTTACAGCGCCAGAGACCCGGGTTCGATCCCGACTACGGGCGCTGTCCGTACGGAGTTTGTACGTTCTCCCCGTGACCCGCGTGGATTTTCTCCGAGATCTTCGGTTTCTTCCCACACCCCAAAGACGTACAGGTTTGTGGGTGAATTGGCTTGGTTTAAATGTAAATTGTGTCCCTAGTGTGTGTAGGATTGTGTTAATCGCTGGTGGCGCGGGCGTGGTGGGCCAAAGGGCCTGTTTCCGCGCTGTGTCTCTAAACTAAACTAAATCCCAAAGACGGGCCAGTTTGTAGGTTTATTGGCCTCTGTAAATTGCCCCTCTGTAAACATACCCTACCTCCAAGATCATAAGTAACAGAAGCAGAATTAGGCCATTCAGCCCATCAAATCTACTCCGCCATTCAATCATGGTTGATCTATCTCTCCCTCCTAACCCCATTCTCCTGCCTTCTCCCCATAACCCCTGACACCCGTACTAATCAAGTATCTATCTATCTATCTATCTATCTATCTATCTATCTATCTATCTATCTATCTATCTATCTATCTATCTATCTATCTATCTATCTATCTATCTATCTATCTATCTATCTATTTTTGCCAGCAATGGCTGCCTCGCGCAACAGTCTGTCTGTCCCTTCTTACCTTGTGTTTAACTAGTATGGGTTAAATGTATGTTTTTAGTGTTCCTAGGCTTGTTTTATGTGGGGGATGGGGGGGGGGGGGGCGTTGGGAGAATGTTTTATAATCTCTTATCTCGACGGAGATGCGATTTTTCCCCGTATCGTTTCTCCGTCCGCACTGCGGCCTAACATCGAGGAGTTGGCGGCCTCTGCTGGAGACCGACTTCTGAAAGCTCCACCGCGAGTGCCTGCGGGACTTTACCATCGTGGAGCCCGCGGTCTCTGGTCAGAGACCGACATCGGGAACTCCAAGCTGCGGGAGTTTCGACCGCCCCGACCTGGGAGCTTCGACCCCCGGCTGCGGGAAATTGGATCGCCCCACGTGGGAGCTTTGCTCGCCACAACGTGGGGGCTTCGATCGCCCTGACGGAACCTTCGATCACGCCGACGGAAGTTTGATCGCCCCGACGCAGGAGTTTCGATCGCCCCGACGCAGGAGTTTCGATCGCCCCAACGTGGGAGTTTCGATCGCCCCGACGCAGGAGTTTCGATCGCCCCAACGTGGGAGTTTCGATCGCCCCGACGACTGCCCCGACCGAGAGAGAATAAAGAGGAAGAAGATTGGACTTTGTTGCCATCCATCACAGTGAGGAATGTAGGGAATCCGCTGTGGTGGATGTTTATGTTAACTTTTATGTAGTTATGTGTCTTGCTGCTCCCCCCCCCCCCCCCCCCTGGTCTGGCTGCATGGTAATTCACACATCAATGTACCTTAATTGGTACACGTGACAATAAAATACCTTCGAAACAATATTCCATTATTTCGATTCATTAGGGTAGAACTAGTGTCCCGGGGTGATGATTGGTGGGCAGAGACTCGGTGGGCCGAAGGGCCTGTTTCCACACTGTATCTCTGAACTAAACTAAACCCCAAAGACATGCGAGTTTTGTCGGTTTATTAGCCTCTGTAAATTCCCCCTCTGTACACTCGTTCTATTCGCTAGGGTGATGTTCTAGGGTACCTCACCGAGGAGTCCCATGCAACCTGTTTCTCTCGCGGTTCACAGGCTCGCCAGCCGCATGCCACTGTTGCGGGCTGGAAGAGTCTGTGTACCACGGGTACACATGACAATAAACTAAACTAAACTAAAGTATTCGTAGTTCGCATTTTAATATTTGAATAAATATTTTTGATTAACAAAAAAGGGTGATGATCGGTGGGCAGGGACTCAGAGGGCCGAAGGGCCTGTTTACCCAGCAGGGTGGGCAAGGACTCGGAGGGCTGAAGGGCCTATCTACCTAGCGGGGTAAGCAGTGACTCGGAGGGCCGAAGGGCCTGTTTACCCAAAGGGGTGGGCAGGGACTCGGAGGGCCGAAGGGCCTGTTTACCCAGTTGGGTGGGCAGGAACTCGGAGGGCCGAAGGGCCTGTTTACCCAGTTGGGTGGGCAGGAACTCGGAGGGCCGAAGGGCCTGTTTACCCAGTGGGGTGGGCAGGGACTCGGAGGGCCGAAGGGCCTATTTACCCAGTGGGGTGGGCAGGGACTCGGAGGGCCGAAGGGCCTATTTACCCAGTGGGGTGGGCAGGGGCTCGGAGGGCCGAAGGGCCTGTTTACCCAGCGGGGTGGGCAGGCTCGGAGGGCCGAAGGGCCTGTTTACCCAGCGCAGTGGGCAGCCAGAGGTAGGGGGAGTGTAGAGCGGCAGGCGATGACTAACCTCTCCTGAGCAGGCTGGTTCGGTAGCGTCCCTCCAGCGTGCAGTTCCAGCGCTCGAAGCGGAACTGGTACTGGCACTCCAGGGCGCTCATGCTGATGGCTTCCATCAGGGTCTCGGCCACACCAGGGTCTCGCCGGCACATCCGTCGCTGCTTGCGCTCCAGCTTCAGCCGGTCGCACACCTTGAAGTGGGCCTTGCCGTGGGTCTGCTCCGCTGCCTGGCTCAGTGGCAGGATGGTGAGGGGCTCATTGCCCGTTAAACTGCGGAGGGGGGCAGAGACAAAGACGTGAATGAACAACTGCACGAGCTAAACGACAAAGATCCTATAGCGAGCAAGATAGACCACTCCTGCTAAATGCAATGGGCTGACGTGTAGTACGCAACAGAGCAGAACGTGGGCCTTTTTTTCATCCATTTTAGTAACCCGACCCGACCCGACCCGACTCGCAGTGTAATCAACGTTGCAGGGGAACAGTTTGTGTTAATAAATTATAATTCTGAAAATGAGGAGAGGATTTTTACCAAAGAACTTTTATTTTTACGAGGATGTTTCCGTAACCGGCTTCCGTCTCCGCACTAGTATCTTTGCTCCGCTACGGGATCTTTGGTGCGGAGACGGAAGCCGGTTACGGAAATGGGGCTGAAAATTACCCATGACCGTACTACGTCTTTTTCGTCGAGTGACCTCTCTTGCTCGCTATAGGATCTTTGCTAAACGGTAGTCAAGCATCAAGGGTCAAGAGTCAACAGTGTTTTATTGTCATGTGTCCCAGATAGAACAATGACATTCTTACTTGCAGCAGCACGACAGAACATGGAAACATCGTACACTGTGAACAATATTATAAACGAGAGAGAGAATGTCCAGTGTGTGTATATACAGATGCTCCCCGATTTACGATGCTTCCACTTGCGATATCTCGACTTCACGATCGGCAAACTCTCGGCAACGGCAGCGAGCCGCGCGTCACTTCCGGTCACGTGATCGCAACGTATTAAACGCGTTTTCGACTTGCGATATTTTCGGTTAACGATGGGTTTATCGGAACGTAACCCCCATGTGGGAAAGTTAGGCGAGGGGGGGTCGAGGAAGAGCTGTATTCACATACTCACAAATACACATGTATATATAGATCATTCATATATTTATATATACATATGAGCGCGCGTGTGTATATATATGGGCCGAAAGGACCGAATGGGCCGAATGACCTAATTCTGCTTCGATTACTTTATTACAAACCAGCCTCCCTTCCATTGACTCCATCTACACCTTACTCTGCCTCGGCAAGGCCAGCAGCATAATCAAGGACCAGTCCCACCCTGGTCACTCCCTCTTCTCCCCTCGCCCAACTTGCCCACACCGGCCAACATGTCCCAGCTCCACTAGTCCCACCTGCCAGCATTTGGTCCCTATAACTCCAAACCCATCCTATCCATATCCATTTGACCCAGTCTCTGCCCTAGTACCACCTCACGCTGCCTCAGCAAGGCCAGCAGCATAATCAAGGACCAGTCGCACCCCGGCCACTCCCTCTTCTCCCCTCTCTCAATCGGGCAAGAGGTACAGAAATGTGAAAACGCCCACCTCCAGATTCAGGGACAGTTTCTTCCCAGCTGTTATCAGGCAACTGAACCAACTAGAGACCTTTACTGGACCTTATCATGCTCCAAATGTTATCCTTTATCCTGTATCTGTACACTGTGGACGGCTCTATTGTATTGTCTTTCAGCTGACTGGATAGCGCGCAACAAAAGCTTTTCACTGTACCTCGATACACGTGACAATAAACTAAACTCAACCAGTTGCATCAGATACTATTATAAAGGCAGATTATAGATCTTTTACCCAGAGCAGGGGAATCAAGAGCCAGAGGACATAGGTTTAAGTTGAGAGGGGGGAAAGATTTAACCGTGTGGAAACAGGCCCTTCGGCCCAACTAGCCCACACCGACCAACATGCCCCATCCACGCTCATCCTACCTGCCCGTCACGTGGGGGTACCTTTTTCACACAAATGGTGGTGGGTGTGTGGAACGAGCTGCCGGAGGAGGTGGTTGAGGCTGGGACTATCACAACATTTAAGAAATAATAATGGGCCTGTCCCACTTACGCGACATTTTCGGCGACTTGCCGACACCCGTCATAGATCGTTACAGGTCGGCAAAAATTTTCCAACGTGTTGAAAATCCAGCGGCGACCAGAACAAGGTACGACTCTTTGGGCGACTACTCACGATCATACAGGCTTCACCCCGCGATATGTCGCCTGTACGGTCGTGAGTCGTCTCCTCAGTCGCCCAAAGAGTCGTAGCGTCTTTCTGGTCGCCGCTGGATTTTCAACAAGTTGAACATTTTTGCCGACCTACAACGACCTTTGACGGGCGGCGGAAGTCACGTAAGTGGGACAAGCCCGTTAGACAGGTACGTGGATAGGACAGGTTTGGGAGGGGATATGGGCCAAACGCAGGCAGGTAGGATGAGCGTAGAATAGAATAGAATAGTTTCTTTATTGTCATTGTAACATGAACCATGTACAACAAAATTGTAAAATGTCAGCCAGTCAGTGCACCATTCAAACATTTCTAAAAGCTAACGATACATACAAAGTAAAATATTTAAAAAGATAAACAACTAAAATAAATATCATAAAAATAGCACGCATAAACACCCAGCCCTACATCCTTCTGTCGATTTCATGTATGTATGTATCGCCCCTGCGTTCCTTGGCGTAGATGGGGCATGTTGGTCGGTGTGGGCTAGTTGGGCCGAAGGGCCTGTTTCCACACTGTATCACTCTATGACTCTACGAAGGCAGGACAATCAGTGGATGTAGAGGCTATGAGCAAGTCTGAATGTCAGAGGGTGGTGGGTGTATGGAACGAGCTGCCAGAGGAGGTAGCTGTGGCAGGGACTAGAGCAATATTTAAAAGACAATCAAACTGTGATGTGGATAGGACAGGTTTAGAGGGATATGGACCAAGTGCAGGCAGGTGGGACTAGTGTAGATGGGGCATGTTGGTCAGTATGGGCAAGTTGGGCCGAAGGGCCTGTTTCCACACTGAATCACTCAACCTCTCTTTTTTTTCTTTCAAAATATGTATTTAATTTAACGCTGCGCGACCTTTCGAGTTTTATTTGTTATTTCAAGAATACTCCCTCAAACATTAATGATGAGCTGTGGGGGGGCCAGTGGGGGGAAAGGTGATCTATCATAAACACATCAGGCTGCTTTAGTTTTGTCTACCCCGGTCCCTAAAGAGCACCTTAACCCCCACCAACGTGACAGCGCGCTCGGCCAAACCACTCCACTTCCTCTCGGGATAATTGGACAAAGTCTTACGCGGCAAGATTGCAAAAAAAGATACAGGCAGGGAGAAGAAAGGACGGAAAGGATTTTAAAAAAATAACAAAAGTGGATGCAAATGCTCCAGGAAAGATCTGGTGCAAGGGACAAAAAGTGCCGGATCCTGCAAACTCCGCACAGACAGCACCCGTAGTCAGGATCGAACCCTGGTCTCTGGCGCTGTGAGGCAGCGACTCCACCATGCCACCCTATTTGTAATCACGATCGCAGTCACGTACAGTCTTTCCGCTGACTGGATAGCACGCAACGAAGACGATTCTCACTGTACACGTGACAATAAACTAAACTATCTGTAGTTCTCCAACGAGTTTGATCGTCCTCCTGATTAAATTGTCAATTCTACATTTTCTTTGGACTCTTTCCCCTTTGATATCTCATTTTCACACCTTACCCTTCCATATCTCCGTGCTTCCCTCTCACCTGACTCTCAGTCTGAAGAAGGGTCTCAGTGTGAAGTACCACTGGATCACTGTAACGCCTCTTGTGCTACAAGTGTAGACAATAGACAATAGACAATAGGTGCAGGAGGAGGCCATTCGGCCCTTCGAGCCGGCACCGCCATTCAATGTGATCATGGCTGATCATCCACAATCAGTACCCCGTTCCTGCCTTCTCCCCATATCCCCTGACTCCGCCATCTTTAAGAGCCCTATCTAGCTCTCTATTGAAAGTATCCAGAGAACCTGCCTCCACCGCCCTCTGAGGCAGAGAATTCCACAGACTCGCCACTCTCTGTGTGAAAAAGTGTTTCCTCGTCTCCGTTCTAAATGGCTTACCCCTTATTCTTAAACTGTGGCCCCTGGTTCTGGACTCCCCCAACATCGAGAACATGTTTCCTGCCTCTAGCGTGTCCAAACCCTTAATAATCTTATATGTTTCAATGAGATTTTCCTCTCATCCTTCTAAACTCCAGAGTGTACAAGCCCAGCCGCTCCATTCCCCCAGCATATGACAGTCCCGCTATCCCGGGAATTAACCTGGTGAACCTACGCTGCACTCCCTTTGGTTTAGTTTGGTTGTCACGTGTGCCGAGGTAGAGTGAAAAGCTTCTTGTTGCGCGCTATCCAGTCTGCGGAAAAACAGGGCGGCACGTTGGCGCAGTGGTAGAGTTGCCGCCTTGCACACCCGGGTTCGATCCTGACTACGGGCGCTGTCTGTACGGAGTTTGCACGTTCTCCCCGTGACCTGCGTGGGTTTTCTCCGGGTGCTCCGGTTTCCCCCCCACACTCCGAAGATGTAAAGTTTTGTAGGTTAATTGGCTTCTGTAAAATTGTGATTTGTGCCTAGTGTGTGTAGGATAGTGTTAGTGTACGGGGGATCGCTGGTCAAACCGAAGGGCCTGTTTCCGCGCTGTATTTCTAAAACATATAAGATTATTAAAGGTTTGGACACGCTAGAGGCAGGAAACATGTTCCCGATGTTGGGGGAGTCCAGAACCAGGGGCCACACAGTTTAAGAATAAGGAGTAAGCGGAGACGAGGGAAACACTTTTTCTCACAGAGAGTGGTGAGTCTGTGGAATTCTCTGCCTCAGAGGGCTGTGGAGGCCGGTTCTCTGGTTACTTTCAAGAGAGAGCTAGATAGGGCTCTTGAAGATAGCGGAGTCAGGGGATATGGGGAGAAGGCAGGAACGGGGTACTGATTGGGGATGATCAGCCATGATCACATTGAATGGCGGTGCTGGCTTGAAGGGCCGAATGGCCTACTCCTGCACCTATTGTCTAATAATGTAGAATAAGGAAACACCTGCGAGGAAGGTAACATTCATGAAACCCAGGTGGAGCGATACACCTAAACAAACGGTGAACGAGAGAGAGAGGCAGGAAGAGAGTGAGAGAGAGAGAGAGAGAGAGAGAGAGAGAGAGAGGGAGGGGGAGGGGAGAGTGAGGGGGGAGAGAGTGGGGGAGAGACAGTGGGGCTAAAGCAAATGAGTGGGAGAGATTGGGGGGGAGATAGAGTGGAGAGAGTGGGGGGGAGAGAGTGGGGGGGAGATAGAGGGGGGATAGGGTGGGGGAGAGAGGGGGTAGAGAGAGTGGGGGAGAGATAGACAGGGGGATATAGTGGGGGAGAGAGTGGGAGAGAATGAGTGGGAGAGAGAGGGGGTAGAGAGAGTGGGGGGGAGAGAGTGGGGGAGAGACAGTGGGGCTAGAGAGAATGAGTGGGGGGAGATAGAGTGGAGAGAGTGGGGGGAGATAGTGGGGGGATATAGTGGGGGAGAGAGTGGGAGAGAATGAGTGGGAGAGAGTGGGGGGAGATAGAGGGGGGAGATGGAGGAGGAGAGAGTGAGTGGGGGAGATAGAAGAGGGATAAAGGGGGGAGAGGAGAGAGAGGGGTCGAAAGTGGGGCAGGGGGGTAGAGGGGGGGGGGAGATTGCTTCTCTCTGTCTCCCACACGTTTGAACCCGGGTCAGGCTGGCTTGGGGAATGAGCGCTGTTGTAAGCGGTGTTGATTTTCCATGCCATCAGCGGGGGCTGCACTTGGACGGGGTTCAAGGGGGTGAAAGTGCACGTGTGTAGCCAGCCAGCCAGCACTGCCCCTGCCGCGTGTAGTGTGTCCCAGAGCCACACCGGCCCAGCCCCGATCCCCGCTCCAAGCAGCCTTCATGACATCATTACCTTATGACATTATTGGCTTAGTCAAAGGCAATAGACCATTTTTTGACAGCTCCCCTCACTGTAAGTTGGCACTGGCCCACCTGGTTTTATTTACATAAGGAAGCATTATAGCAGCAGCTGGTCTGATGCCGCATTTTTCCAGTCCCTGGTTGGACTTAACCATTGACTTGCTCTCGACTGAGAAAAATAATCTCATACACAAGGCACAATCTAGAGCGCTCTGTACCACCGAACACCTAATAAAGGCACGCTCAGGCATTTAGACTCATAGAGTCATCGAGTGACACAGTGTGGAAACAGGCCCTTCGGCCCAACACGCCCACACCGGCCAACAATGTCCCAGCTACACCAGTCCCACCTGCCCGCGTTTGGTCCGTAACCCTCCAAACCTGTACCTATCTAACTGTTTCTTAAACGTTGGGATAGTCCCAGCCTCAACGACCTCCTCTGGCAGCTCATTCCGTACACGAGTCTGAAGAAGGGTCTCGACCCGAA